>NC_092237.1:19629062-19654062 GCF_036320965.1 Panulirus ornatus | reverse complement strand
CTCTCTTGTGTCTCCCCTGATGATGTGATTATTACACGAAAGTGCACTTGGGAACTTATCTTGTTTCATTTTCCCCTTGGACTCATAGGAATATTTTGATCACGCGCTGAATTGTGATCCTTTCCAATATATATACACACACACATATATATACGAATAAAGCGCATATGAACGCGCACCTTCATAGAACATACAAACCTCCAACAGCCAGGATAGAACCCGGGACCCCTGTGCAAGAGGCAGGCATGCTAACCGCTAGGCTATGGGCCTTGATATATATATATATATATATATATATATATATATATATATATATATATATATATATATATATATATATATATATATATATATATACATACATATATATATATATATATATATATTAACCCCAGTAAATTTTTCTTGAGCTCCTTCAACGCTGAGGCTGTGTACATCATACAGGAAAAGGGACATAATGTATGCCTCGGGAGGGAGAGAAGGTCCTTGATAAGACTACGCTTCCTCCCGTCCAGTGATGATGGGGAAGCCTCGCCTCAGGGGAAGCCTCGCTCGCTGAGGAACTACCAGCATGTGGAGTCCGTGGTGGTGATAGGAGCAATGCAAGGACTTGAAAACATCAGCCGCTCTGGGGAAGTGTGAGAAAAAAAACACCCAGAAATCATCAACAACAAAAAAAATCCTAAACATTTCAACAGCCAAACTCCGTCTCGAGTCTACCACATGACACATATATAAATCCCGCGAATAAATTCCAGAAGATATAGGTGAAAAAAAGATCACAAAAACTCGACTTATAGAACTGTAAAGAAAAGAGGAAAAGGGAGACCAGCTGTAAATAAATCTTAATATATTGGATAAATCTGAAAAAAAATGTAAAAGAAATAAAAAGTTACGTAAAGCAGTGTCGTATTTAATACCTGAATCCCCACGTAACAAGTCAACGTCAATCAATAATTAGCGTTCGCCAATCTTCAATCAACACTAAACATGACTCTGATATCCATTGCCAACCTATGCCTCCCGAGAGTGAGGAAAGGGTTAAGAAACACTTATGAGAACAACTCTGGAAACACTACGCTTGCAGGGAGGACACGGGAAACACTAGATAATGGAGATGATCCAAAATTAAGATTCCTTGATGATCAACCCTCAAGGCAGAGGCCACTCCTGGCGGCCTGGAAGTTACCACAGCGAGCCCATCAAGGGCGTCCACAGCTTATCTCTGTGATGAGACAACCAGAAGCAGCTGCTTGAATCTTAAAATCTGTAGAAAAACAAAAGCGTTAAATATAACAAATGAGATTTGAAGGGACTAATAAAGTAAAATCACCTTCACGCAACCACATCATCACAACACAAGAACATACAGTAGAGCCACACTGCTCAGACAAAAGACAGGATAAAGAAGAACCAAAAGTTAGAAAAAATCATGTTCAAATCAAAGTCAATAAAGTTAACTTGTCAACCTTGGACCTTTGGTTTGGCCTGTGGTAAGGTTCACCTACGTAGGGTGGATGTCCTACATTTCTATCAACTGGTAATTCCTTCAGTTTCTGTCCTTCCTTTCAGTTGACCTCTATTTCGTCTTCGGATACTCTCCTGGGGGTATTCTTCTTTCTTCTTTTCGGCTTAGCTCGGTTTAGTTTACTTATTCCTGAAGATGCTTTCATGAAGGAGGAGCGAAACGTCGAAAACAACTTAAGAAAATAAAGGCCTTACGAAGAAGACAAAAAACAAAACAAAAAACATGCAAGTAATGAAGATAGATATTTGCTATGTTCAAAAGATATTTGTGTTACTAGAGAGATAGGTGATGTACAGAGTACACAAGAGATATCTGTCGTGTTTGTCTGGGGAGTGTAGTGTTAGATGGATGTGTGTGTTAGAATGGAGTTCAAGATTGGGTTGGGAGGCGGTTATTTGGTGTTTGTTGGGTCATATCGGTGTGAATGTGTTTTGTTATTGTGGTGAGCGCTGAGGGCGAGCAGATCAGCGAGTACGAGTGGTTGGGGTGAATTTCCTCATTTCTATGAGCAAGTTGGTAGTTAGCTATGACATGGCTCTGTTGGAGGGAGTCATTGATTTTCCATAGTGCCGGGGGGTCAAGGATGAAGATGTGGGACTGTTTCTGAAGTATTCTGGCTTCCTTATGTACACATTTGAGTGGTTTGTGAATGCTATATAGCCGATGACACTGTTTTGTGAGAGCAGTGTTGTTATGGATGGATGGCCAGGCAGGTGAGGCGTAGTTTAGTGTTATCTATAGAGGATATAAACAGTATCATTTTCTTGTCCAATACCTTTGCTAGTGAGTGATTTGGGGACCATTTAGATTGTTTATAGCCTGCCAGGGGTGAAGAGGGTGGTGATGGATTTTTGAGGGTGTGCAGATATACTGTTTTAAACAAGCTAGAATATCAATCATACCCTCAAGTCCTTGATGCTTTCTGTTGCTTATTTTAATGCACTGGTAATGTGTTATAATCATGAGGTCGTTTGGGTCGCGTGCGTACGAGAGGACTGCACTAGCTGAAGGGAGATCATGCAGGAACAGACTGCAGGGATGTGAAGAGAGAAAAGGTCCCTGGAGAGCACCATTGCTTGACTTGTGTGGCGTCTGTGTATAACTCTGGCAATGAAGTTACCCAACGTTTTATCTTTTTATGAAAGATGTTGTTAAAAACATTTTGAGTGTGAATTTGTCAGGGTACTCATGGAAATACATGGGAAGTACAGATGACATGATTGTCCATAACGAGGCCATTTAGTAATCACGTTCTAATTATTACAGTAAAAATAAGATAGCAAAGCAGAGGGAGCCTCCCCACTCAGCTAACCCTTCTGCTTACCTGTCGGTAAGGTGTCAGATGCATTTGTTCATGTCCTATTGCCACAAAAACCGGAGGGAGATTCTAGTTGGTTGAAGCCTTACAGAGTGTGTTGCGTGAGGTTTGCTTGTAGTAGTGTGATAGTGGAGTGCTTCTGTATGAAGCCGCGCTGGGTGGACGAGAAGACGTCTTTGTTGGTTCTCTTGCAAACTTGTTCTTTTGAGGAGTTTGGAGAATGATGGTAACAGTGATATGGGGGGCGTGGAGAGAAAAACAAGTCAAGGGTTTTGAAGGGTTTCAGGACGAGTATTATGTTGGAAAGTTTCCAAATGTGTGGGATTCTGTTTTCTTGCCAGGAGTATATCCAGAAGTCAATAGATATTTGGAGACTTTTTGGGCCGAAGTCCTTTCTGTGGAAGTCTGATATGTTGCCAGGGCTAAGTGTCGATTGTGGGGGAGCAGTTGTGTCCCTCTGGACTTTGTGTAGGTTATTTATGGCTGTCTGATGAAGGGATTAGGATAGGATTTTGACTGATTTTTGAGTTGTCTTTCAGGAGAATGTTTATGTGTTCTCTAGGTCATGGGATGTTGCTTCACTAGGTTAGTAATGCCTCATGTATGGGGACTGACGTGTGTGTGTGTGTGTTTGTGTGTTTGTTGGTGAATCTTCCTTGCCATTCACTGGGGTCGGGTATTGTTGGGTTGTAGATTAATCACGTTAACACAATTGCCAATTTGCTGTTTTTGTTTAGTTGGTAGAGTAGCTATCGTGTTTTTTAGTGTTTGGAATAATTGTATTGTCTCTCCTGACTGTGAAAGATTTCGTCCAAGTACTACTCTTTGCCTTATGAGGTTTACGACTTGTGGAGAAGAAGATTGGGTTATAAAGCTGTCTTGTGTCTATGTGGTATACATTTGTTTTCTGGCTTCGTTAAGGATATTGTTGAAATGAGTTATGACGTGGTCTAGAGATGGGAAATTCTCTGTGGTACAAGTCTGGAGTAAGGATGTTTTTTGTTTTTCTCTCTCTCTCTCTCTCTCTCCTTTACTCTTTCACTCATATATATATATATATATATATATATATATATATATATATATATATATATATATATATATATATATATATATATATATATATATATATATATATATATATATATATATATGTATATATATATATATATATATATATATATATATATATATCCCTGGGGATAGGGGAGAAAGAATACTTCCCACGTATTCCCTGCGTGTCGTAGAAGGCGACTAAAAGGGGAGGGAGCGGGTGGCTGGAAATCCTCCCCTCTCGTTTTTTTTTTTAATTTTCCAAAAGAAGGAACAGAGAAGGGGGCCAGGTGAGGATTTTCCCTCGAAGGCCCAGTCCTCTGTTCTTGACGCTACCTCGCAAATGCGGGAAATGGCGAATCGTATGAAAAAAAAAAAAAAAAAAAAATATATATATATATATATATGTATATATATATATATATATATATATATATATATATATATATATATATATATATATATACATATATAAATATATATATATATATATATATATATATATATATATATATATATATATATATATATATATATATATATATATATTATCATTTTACTTTGTCGCTGTCTCCCAAGTTAGCGAGGTAGCGCAAGGAAACAGACGAAAGAATGTACATACATACTCGTCCACACACGCACATATACATACCTATACATCTCAACGTATACATATATATACACACACAGACATATACATATATACACATGCACATAATTCATACTGTCTGCCCATATTCATTCCCGTCGCCACCCTGCCACACATTAGATGACAACCCCCTACCCCGCATGTGTGCGAGGGAGCACGAGGAAAAAACAACAAAGGCCACATTCGTTCACACTCAGTCTCTAGCTGTCATGTATAATGCACCGAAACCACAGCTCCTTTTCCACATCCAGGCCCCACAAAACTTTCCATGGTTTACTCAAGACGCTTCACATGACCTGGATCAATAAATTGAGAGCACGTCGACCCAGGTATACCACATCGTTCCAATTCACACTATTCCTTACACACTTTTCACCCTCCTGCATGTTCAGGCCCCGATCACTCAAAATCTTTTTCACTCCATCTTTTCCACCTCCAATTTGGTCTCCCACTTCTCGTTCCCTCCACCTCTGACACATATATCCTCTTGGTCAATCTTTCCTCACTCATTCTCTCCATGTGACCAAACCATTTCAAAACACCCTCTTCTGCTCTCTCAACCACACTCCTTTTATTACCACACATCTCTCTTACCCTTCAATGACTCACTCGATCAAACCATCTCACATCACATATTGTCCTCAAGTATCTCATCTCCAGCACATCCACCCTCCTCCGCACAACTCTATCTATAGCTCACGCCTCGCAACCATACAACATTGTTGGAACCACTATTCCTTCAAACATACCCATTTATGCTTTCCAAGATAACGCTCTCGATTTCCACACATTCTTCAACGCTCCCAGAACTTTCGCCCCATTCTCCCACCCTATGATTCACTTCCGCTTCCATGGTTCCATCCGCTGCCAAATCCACTCCCAGATATCTAAAACACTTCACTTCCTCTAGTTTTTCTCCATTCAAATTTACCTCCCAGTTGACTTGTCCCTCAACCATACTGTACCTAATAACCTTGCTCTTATCAACATTTACTCTCAGCTTTCTTCTTTCACACACTTTACCAAACTCAGTTACCAGCTTCTGCAGTTTCTCACATGAATCAGCCACCAGCGCTGCATGCATCATCAGCGAATAACAACTAACTCACTTCCCGAGCTCTCTCATCCACAACAGACTGCATACTTACCCCTCTTTCCAAAACTCTTGCATTCACCTCCCTAACAACCCCATCCATAAACAATTTAAACAAGCTTGTAGACATCACGCACCCCTGCCGTAAACCAACATACACTGAGAACCAATCACTTTCCTCTCTTCCTACTCTTACATATGCCTTACATCCTCAATAAAAACTTTTCACTGCTTCTAACAACTTGCCTCCCACACCATATATTCTTAATACCTCCCACAGAGCATCTCTATCAACTCTATCATATGCCTTCTCCAGATCCATAAATGCTACATACAAATCCATTTGCTTTTCTAAGTATTTCTCACATACATTCTTCAAAGCAAACATCTGATCCACACATTCTCTATCACTTCTGAAACCACACTTCTCTTCTCCAATCTGATGCTCTGTACTTGCCTTCACCCTCTCAGTCAATACCCTCCCATATAATATACCAGGAATACTCAACAAACTTATACCTCTGAAATCTGAGCACTCACTTTAATCTCCTTTGCCTTTGTACAATGGCACTATGCACGCATTCCGCCAATCCTCAGGCACCTCAGCATGAGTCATACATACATTAAATAACCTTACCAACCAATCAACAATATAGTCATCCCCTTTTTAAATAAATTCCACTGCAATACCATCCAAACCCGCTGCCTTGCCGGCTTTCATCTTCCGCAAAGCTTTTGCTACCTCTTCTCTGTTTACCAAATCATTTTCCCTAACCCTCTCACTTTGCACACCACCTCGACCAAAACACCCTATATCTGCCACTCTCTCATCAAACACATTCAACAAACCTTCAAAATATTCACTCCATCTCCTTCTCACATCACCACTACTTGACCTCCCCATTAGCCCTCTTCACTGAAGTTCCCATTTGTTCCCTTGTCTTACGCACTTAATTTACCTCCTTCCAAAGCATCTTTTTATCCTCCCTAAAATTTAATGATAGTCTCTCACCCAAACTCTCATTTGCCCTCTTTTTCACCTCTTGCACCTTTCTCTTGACCTCCTACCTCTTTCTTTTATACATCTCCCACTTATTTGTATTATTTTCCTTTCTTATTTTTACCCGAAGACCATTTCGACGAAGGAGTCCTGGTGTTACCCCAGGAACCTTCTAGACTTCCTCGGAGTGAGAATATCTCCGACGAGACTGTACCGCTTGTGATACAGGATCGCCGTTGGTAGCTCATCACTCGCGGTGTAACCTCGAGCATGGCGAAGAGTCCTGGTGTTGCCCAGAATCCTTCCAAATGCTGCGTGTAAGTGTTTTACACATGATAGTATCTATTTGTGTGTGTGTGTGTGTGTGTGTGTGTGTGTGTGTGTGCGTGCGTGCTTGCGACTGACTGCATCGATCGTAAGACCATAGGATGTCAATAAGCGAGCTGTATAATACATAGCATTTCATATACCGTCATTTCGGAATTATCCAATATCGAGTCTTGTGACCAGGAGATGCGATCAATGCAATATCCTTGGGCTAGAGGATGTGACCTTCACGCTCGAACTGAACTGAATATTACTTTCAGCACTGAGGGAACCTTTGACCTTTAAATGTCATGATCTCACCGTTTTCGTGAGAGGAACTCCATAGATTGGTAATCAAAGGATGTCTGCCACCAAAGAGTCCATGAGCCAAAAGACCCCCAATTAGCGTGCGATATTCTGCTGCTGGCATTTGCCCCGAAGGCACACCTGCCGCTAAGTCTCGACAAGGAGATAACTAGGGACACCAACTCTCATCTAAGGCAATAACCACGGGTTAATGAGCAGGAAATGACGGCAGGAATATTGGAGACGATGATGACACCACAGCGGCTGCGTCTCGTGATTAAAGGTGACGATGGTAGGAAATGATAAGATCAAGAGATGAAATAAAGCAGAGGAAAAGACTTACCCAGGCTCATGGGTGACGTTAAGAAGTGCATCATGGGAGCTGATGGCAGGGTATTATCAACAACAGCGCAGGGTGGGTGAAAGCAGGAGATGCTAGGAGTAGATGATGATGATGCCTGAAGCAGGTACGTGATTTATTTACGTATGGATATGATCTACTTGATTATCTGCCAGTGAGGGAGGAGCGATGTTAGCTTGCGAAAGAAGGTTACGGTAAGTCATGGGCGGAAATGAAGGCAGTTAATAGTAGAACGACTTTACGACAAACGAGGTGTTAAGTAATATTGGTTGATGAGGGGGACAAACGATGGTTACCGCTGATTTCAGCAGATAGTTAGAGCAGGTGTATGAACGAGATGATGATAACACCAGCTGAATATAGATGAAAAGAGATGATAATGATAATGTAAATGATGATAACGGCGGCATTCGATGAATTTCAGTTGGTTCGAGAAAAATGATGAAAAGCCGGGGATTACAGCCGGTGTATGCAGTACGTGTTGCGTAGGTGATGGAGTTAGCGTTAAAAACAGGAAGCAGTTGTTGATAGCAAATTATGTAAATAGATAATGACATCAAGAATACATAATGAACGTAACGGTAACACAGGAAGGGGTTTGTTTATAACAGGAGTAAGTATGTGGTGGCTGTGAACAATGATAGCAGGGGATGAGAAGTACAAAGTCAGTAGTTGTTATTGTTAAAGGATCGCCAGGACTTGGCCTGACAGGGCCTTTGTCTTTAGATTGGCCTTACTCCACTGATCCCCGCGCCGTAACTTGATATGGGCTCTTTTCTGTCGACAGCTGGTCAATTCTCTTTCCCCTAACAGAAGTCGAGGACAGCAAGAGATGGATGTTGGTAACAAAAGCAGGTTAGTGACAACAGGTGATAGCAGTGGATATGAACATCAATTGATAACAATGCGTAATGGGAGCAGTTGATGACAAAAAGTGATGCCAGTGTTTGATTGCTGCCGGGGATAAGAGTAGACGATAGCAGAAGGCTATAGGTGAAGTAACTTGGTGACAGCATGGGATAACGGTAGGTAATGTTTGCATATAATGGCAGTAAGTGATGATTCCATGTGATAATCGCAGATAAAAAAATATAACGGAGATGATCACAGGTTTGGGGAGCATGGGATAACTTGAGATGAGAGAGAGAGAGAGAGAGAGAGAGAGAGAGAGAGAGAGAGAGAGAGAGAGAGAGAGAGAGAGAGAGAGAGAGAGAGAGAGAGAGAGAGAGAGAGAGAGAGAGAGAGAGAGAGAGAGAGAGAGAGAGAGAGAGAGAGAGAGAGAGAGAGAGAGAGAGAGAGAGAGAGAGAGATTGTGATAGGGCGTCAGCTGAAACTAGATAACGAGGACACATGAAGGCAGAGGGCGATGATTACACGCACTCAAAGGATGCTTGTGGTGGAGTGTGTGGGTGGCTGGGGGAGCGGCAATGGTGTGGGTGCTTGAGGTGACAAGGGGAAGCGAGGTGGGTTGCGAGAGGAGAGAGCTACCGCTCAATATCGCGCGTGGAGGCACCTCTGGGGACTCCAGACCGCAGCTCCGCCGGGTCGCGTGTTTAACTTTATTTCCACTTGTGTTAAAAAACTCATCCCAGGAGAAAGAGAGAGAGAAAAAAAGAAGTAAAGAACATGGAGACCCATTTTGAAATGAAGAGGTTGGGCAAACACAAAGACTCACTTACTTTACAACACTCGCTTGTTTTAGGAAAGGGATGTTTGTGTACTGAGGGACCTGACTGTCGACGAGGCTGAGCTGGCCAAGTAGCGACCGAGTCTGAGAAGAGGAAGTGGAGGACAAGATCTAATTACCTGAACTCCCTCCTCCCTGTGTCGGTAGCCTTGGCATCTAAGTGTACTGGGTCAACCATTAGGGCCAGTATATGACCCTTTACATAGCAGGGCACATCTAAACAACTAAGGTCAAAGGACCAGCGGTCTTGGCCTCGTACGAATATTTTCCCAAACTGAAATCATTCATCTGAGATTTCCTGTGATTTACACAATTCGTTTATTCCTGACAAATGTATACTAATAAAGATTTCTATTCAAACACACACACACACACACACACAAAAAGAAAATACAGCTCCCAATCACACACCTCCCTAACAGAGCTTCAGGTGCACACGCCTTTAACAGAAAACTCCTAGCCTAAACATCTCTAGCAGACAGCCCTCAGCTATACCCCTAACTAACAGACAACTCCCAGCCACGCACCTCTCTAACAGACAACTCCTAGGCACGAACCTCTCTAACACAGCTCTCAGCTGCACACCCATCAAAGTGTCAGGTCTGAGCCACACGCCTCTCTTACAGACAATTTTGACCATATACTTCTCTGACAGACAACTCCCTCGCACACACTCCTCTAGTTAATACCTTTCAGCAACACATTTCCCTGAGAGACAACAATCAGTGATGAAATCGAGCTCCAAGTTGATGCATTACAGTGAGCTCCCGAGTACCCAACTCCCCATCAGCCATCTCCCCACTTGCCACAGAATTTCCCTGCAGACAGTAACTTCACAGTATACAACTAGCCCGCAAGGCACATAGTTCCTGACAAGACACTTACCTCCTCACCAGACGTTTAACTCCCCACAAGACACCTAACTCCCCATCAGACACCTAACTCCCAAACAAACAACTTAACCCCCACCAGACAACACCCCACTTGAAAACCACCCGCTAGACTATTCCCCCCCACTGGCAAAATATTTGCCAGAAAACACACGATCAGAGAACTCCCCCATACCGACATCTCCACTCCAAAAATTTACGTTAAAAAGGTTTATTTATTGTAGCAGCGCTTCACCACACGATGCTCAGCGGAAAACAATAGATTAACGGGTAGTTAATCTTTAGCGGAAGGAAAATAAAGGTTTAAGCTCTATTGTTTGTCTAGAGATTATTCAGTAATCATGTAATCCCTCTTACACACAAATCTATTTGTTTGGCGAGGCAACAAAATCATGGTAAACATTACGCAATGAAAGTTTATAGTTTACACTGGTCTTTGTTCCTGGGTTATCCCTGCTTGAGTTACCGCGACAAAAGGGAAAACAAAAGCTGTGCCATACATCGACATTGACTCTCCTGCTTTTGTCATGAATAACATACATGTTAAGAAATAGGTGCTGAAAATGTAAGGAATCCAAAGCGCAAGTTTCGGAAGGAGTAAAAGATGTTTTCTGTTTTGTCCCGTGTCTGCAGTACTTCCTCGATCACTTATGAGGATGGTGTTTGTTTACATCACTATTGGTACGACGTCAGATTATGTATATTTTCAAATGATGAGAGAAAAAGACGTAGATTACATTACATGCCTAAAAAAGTAATTAAACTCCTTAATCTATCCTTTATAGATTAAAAGTACATATATTCTTCTTTCAATTTTCCCTTCGTGCTTATTCGCCGTGTCCCGCGTTAGCGAGGTAACGCCAGGAACAAACAGACAAAGAAAAGGCCTCATTCACTCACATGAATTCTCTAGCTGTCACTTGTCATGCACCGAAACCACAGCCCCCTATCCACATCCAAGCCCCACACACCTTTACTTGATTTCCCTAGCTGCTTCATATATACTAGTTTGGTCCATTTCTAGGACGTCGCCCCCAGTATACCACATAAGTTCACTCTAACCCGTGCACGCATTTTACCATCAGGAATTTACAAGCCCAGAACACTCGATACTTTTTTCACTTCTTTCTCCCTTCTTCCATTTGGTCTCTCCCTTTTCAGTGTCTCCTCCACTTCTGACACATAGATCCTCCTGACACATAGATCCATAAGTACCACATGCAGATCCCTCAGTTTCTCTACGCTTTTCCCCCATTCTTCAAAACAAACACCTGACTGACATATCCTTTACCACGCCTGAAACCTCACAGTTCATCCACTTCCTGATGCCTTGTACAATTCACCATCCTGTCAATCACCACTCGTCCACACAGCTTACCTGGTATGCTCGAGAAACTACTATCTCTCTAATTAGAATACACACCTTTTTCTCCCTTACGTTTATACATTGGCAATATATATGTATTCTGTCGGTCCTCAGGCACCGCATCATGATCTATACATGCGCTGAAAATCCCAAATGGGCAATCAAAAACTCAGTAACCCACTTTCGTAGTGAATTCAGCTGCAGTACCATCCATTCCAGAGGCCTTGCCTCATAACATCTTACAAAAGGCTCTCACCACCTTTAATCTATTCACCAAACCACTCTCCATGACTCTCACGCTTCACATATCTCCCAGACCCAAACATCTGTCATCCAATCATCAAACACACTGAACAGTCCTTCAGAGTACTCACTCTATCTCTTCTTCACCTCATCACTGGCTACCACCACTTCCTTATTTTTTCCCATAGCCGATGATCCCTTTTGTTCTCTCGTTTTTCTAACACTTCCCTCCATTCAATACATCTTTTCTCTGAAGTTTGCTGAAACTCTTTCATATCTCTCATTTGTCCCCATTTTGAGCCCCTGCACTTGACCTCCTGCCGTTTTGACTTGTATATCTCCCATTCATTTGCATTCCTTCCTTGTAAGTACAGCCCATACACCTCTCTCTCCGCCTTTTACCTGCGACTTTACTTCATCATCCCACCACTCACTACCCTTCCTCACCTATTCATTCCCCACCCTCAGCATGCTACACACTTCTCTCCTTTACTAGCACTGCTTCCCTAAATAGCTCCTGTTCCTCACTTCCCTAATTTCGCTTATTCTCAAGTTTTGGAAATCTTCCCTCAATCTCTTATGTTATCTCTTCAGACATGTCTCATTTGCATGTTCAGTTGCTTTCACTATCCTCTCCTCACCCATGCCATTTTCTCTTCTAAAACTTGAGCAAATTTTTACGTTCACCTCCACCAGGTAATCAGACATCCCACCAGCACAATCATATCCAAGAGTCTCTCTTTGGCATGCCTATTAATTAGGCTGCAAGCCAGTAATGCTTGCTTACTAACTTTCCTAATCACCAAAGTAAACTGTGTATGTCCCTCTTTTCAAACCAGGTATTCCCTGTCACCAGTTCTATTTTCAGCACACAGCTCCACAAACTGTTCACCATTTCCATTCACTTTACTGAATACTCCATGCCCTTGAATTATATCACTTTAGTCACTTTCACATGTAATCATCCATCACTAATACTCGGTCTCTTGCATGAAAATTGATAACACATTTACTCAGCTGCTCCCAAAACATTCGCGTTTCATTTTTTTTTTTTCCCGTGGCTAGATGCATAAGCATTGATGATCGCCCACCTCTCGTAATCCACTTTCGCTTTTACCCACATCAGTTTGGAGCTCACATCCTTGTGTGCTCTGTTCGTGTTATATTTATTGAGGATGGGGGACTCTGTGAGGAGAAGCGTGAGGTCGGGGTAAACATTCTATCTCCAGTTAGGGGTTTGTGATTAGAGAGAAAAATCAAGTACTCATTTTGTCGATCAACTCCAAAGCGGGGATAAACAACTAAGTTGACTATGAACCGGCTGTCACAATCAGGACTCGAACCTATGCGCTTAACTCTGAGCGTCCAATGAATGCGCACAGTCGAGAACAATAGCCACTATAGTTTACTGACCTTGGCAACACTCATCATACTCAGTCTGAGATCTCTGGTCATCTCATCCTCAGTGCTATGTTACAGCTCAGTCTCCACGTTGAACAGTAATGTTTGAGAGATGCTTCATTTAAGGACACATATATACAATGCGCCCTATCCTTACTTGTACAAAACAATCCTACAGAGCTGTAGCCTCTGCAAAATCTGGCCAATAATGCTGCTGTTCCTTGCTGGTGAGTGTGTGTGTGTGTGTGTGTGTGTGTGTTTTGGTACTTAGGAAAATCATATGAATTCTAAGGGATTACACAGCGCAGCGCAAACGTATATGATAATCAACGATAAAGGCGACGAAGCCTATTTAAAAGGCTTTTGACTCACCCTGAGGCTGGCTATCATACTAAAGGCACAAAGAGAACCTAAGGTAAATTGATTCGGTCTTTGGTTGGTCAAAGTCCTTTTTCAACTGACTCTCTGGTTCGATCGTCGACTGGGAGACGCAAATATAATGTGATGGATTCTTGTGCTAAGAATCTTTGTATGATCCGGCCCAGTAGTTCATACACCACCAGACCATTATATTGGTAGCATTCCTCGCGAATATAGCGTTTAATCGCTGAATGCGTACGTGTGGAGAGCACGGTAGCCATTTGGTCAACTTCATTTGCTTCAAGTGACGGGGGTTCGCCAAGTTGCGGTGCAGTGGGAGGTGGGAACTCACTTCACCTAAATTCCCTGTCTCAGGGTGAAGGCCAGGTGATATATAACCGAACTGTGAGAACAGATATAGCATGTGTCTCATGGCAATACAACTGAGGAGGTGCAAAGTGGTGAATGTGGGCAGTAAAGTGTAAGCAGTGTCGCGGATGATGTAAGTGACATTTCGGTCTGGAATTGTGAGTGGTGTTGCTCTTGCTACTAGAGTATCACAGTACTCCTGAGTTCTAAAGGAAAATCTGCTTTTTTATATGACTTTGAAATACGCTTTCCATGAGGACTAATAAATGATACATATTACTGTTAGATACTATCATATGTAGGACGAATCATTTATATCTACATGGCTGAAGTTCATTACAAAGGCCATGGATAGCACTGCAGTATTTTGGGCCTCCGTGGTGTAGCGGTTAGCACTGCTGACCATGACTCATTCACGAGTCACCCAGTGGTCGAGTCCGCATAGGTTCGAATCCTGGCTGTGGCAGCCGGTCCTCAGTTAACCCATTTGTTGATCGTCATCTGGTGGCTGGTCGATAAGATAGGTACCTGGCTTAGCCTAAGGAATATATATATATATATATATATATATATATATATGTATATATATATATATATATATATATATATATATATATATATATATATATATATATATATATATATATATATATATATATATGTGTGTATATATATATATATATATATATATATATATATATATATATATATATATATTTTTTTTTTTTTTTTTACTTTGTCGCTGTCTCCCGCGTTTGCGAGGTAGCGCAAGGAAACAGACGAAAGAAATGGCCCAACCCCCCCCATACACATGTACATACACACGTCCACACACGCAAATATACATACCTACACAGCTTTCCTTGGTTTACCCCGGACGCTTCACATGCCTTGATTCAATCCACTGACAGCACGTCAACCCCTGTATACCACATCGCTCCAATTCACTCTATTCCTTGCCCTCCTTTCACCCTCCTGCATGTTCAGGCCCCGATCACACAAAATCCTTTTCACTCCATCTTTCCACCTCCAATTTGGTCTCCCTCTTCTCCTCGTTCCCTCCACCTCCGACACATATATTCTCTTGGTCAATCTTTCCTCACTCATTCTCTCCATGTGCCCAAACCATTTCAAAACACCCTCTTCTGCTCTCTCAACCACGCTCTTTTTATTTCCACACATCTCTCTTACCCTTACGTTACTTACTCGATCAAACCACCTCACACCACACATTGTCCTCAAACATCTCATTTCCAGCACATCCATCCTCCTGCGCACAACTCTATCCATAGCCCACGCCTCGCAACCATACAACATTGTTGGAACTACTATTCCTTCAAACATACCCATGTATATATATATATATATATATATATATATATATATATATATATATATATATATATATATATATATATATACATATATTTTCATTTTTCTATTTCATTATATTTTGTTCCGTCGCTGTCTCCCGCGCCAGCGAGGTAGCGCAAGGAAACAGACCAAAGAATGGCTCAACCCACCCCCATACACATGTATATACATACACGTCCACACACGCAAATATACATACCTATACATCTCAATGTACACATATATATACACACACAGACATATACATATATACACATGTACATAATTCATACTATCTGCCTTTATTCCCATCGCCACCTCGCCACACATGGAATAACAACCCTCTCCCCCCTCATGTGTGCGAGGTAGCGCCAGGAAAAGACAACAAAGGCCCCATTCGTTCACACTCAAGCCTCTAGCTGTCATGTTATAATGCACCAAAACCACAGCTCCCTTTCCACATCCAGGACCCACAGAACTTTCCATGGTTTACCCCAAACGCTTCACATGCCATGGTTCAATCCATAGACAGCACGTCGACCACGGTATACCACATCGTTCCAATTCACTCTATTCCTTGCACGCCTTTCACCCTCCTGCATGTTCAGGCATCGATCACTCAAAATCTTTTTCACTCCATCTTTCCACCTCCAATTTGGTCTCCCTCTTCTCCTCGTTCCCTCCACCTCCGACACATATATCCTCTTGGTTAATCTTTCCTCACTCATTCTCTCCATGTGACCAAACCATTTCAAAACACCCTCTTCTGCTCTCTCGACCACACTTTTTATTTCCAAACATCTCTCTTACCCTTACATTACTTACTCGATCAAACCACCTCACACCACATATTGTCCTCAAACATCTCATTTCCAGCACATCCACCCTCCTGCGCACAACTCTTCCATAGCCCATGCCTCGCAGCCGTACAACATTGTTGGAACCACTATTCCTTCAAACATACCCATTTTTGCTTTCCGAGATAATGTTCTCGACTTCCAAACATTCTTCAAGGCTCCCAGAACTTTCGCCCCCTCCCCCACCCTATGATTCACTTCCGCTTCCATGGTTCCATCCGCTGCCAGATCCACTCCCAGACATCTAAAACACTTTACTTCCTCCAGTTTTTCTCCATTAAAACTTACCTCCCAATTGACTTGACCCTCAACCATACTGTACCTAATAACCTTGCTCTTATTCACATTTACTCTTAACTCTCTTCTTTCACACACTTTACCAAACTCAGTCACTAGCTTCTGCAGTTTCTCACATGAATCAGCCACCAGCGCTGTATCATCAGCGAACAACAACTGACTCACTTCCCAAGCTCTCTCACCCACAACAGACTTCATACTTGCCCCTCTTTCCAAAACTCTTGCATTCACCTCCCTAACAGCCGTATCGATAAACAAATTAAACAACCATGGAGACATCACACACCCCTGCCGCAAACCTACATTCACTGAGAACCAATCACTTTCCTCTCTTCCTACATGTACACATGCCTTACATCCTCGATAAAAACTTTTCACTGCTTCTAACAACTTGCCTCCCACACCATATATTCTTAATACCTTCCATATATATATATATATATATATATATATATATATATATATATATATATATATATATATATATATATCGCATAATGCCCTCTAATAGTAAGGACTCGAACTGTGTTCATTTGCGTGGTATCTGGGAACGCTAACCGCTCGGCTTTATATAGCAGTAGCTAGATGGTCTTGATTAGGGCATTAAATTGCCCATGTCGTATCAGCTAACTTAAAGAAAAATTATTCTTCGGTTACTCTGTGAGCTGAGTCCGCACTAATTTCACTGGAGCTTAAATTGTCAGATACAATTAAGTATGACGGGCAACTGTCTCCTGAAACACTGTCAATGGAGAGAACGTTGCCAGTTAAGGAACCTCTCGACATCCATGGGAAGTGGAACAGATATATCAAGTGTGAGATGATCTGGTACAATCAAGTCAAGAGCTGGGCTGCTTACGTGAGGGTCGAAGACGCGATTATTAAGGGGATGATAGTGAGCAAGGGATGCCTGTTAAGTGACTTGGGGGCAGACGTAATGGATCAGGACACAAGAGGGTATGGGTGTTCAAGGGGAGAAGACTCTAAGGTACGCCCAAAAGAGAGAGAGAGGGAGAAAAAAACCTATCCTTATATTCTTGTGTCGGATTATATGACACAACGGACGAAGGATTTGACAAATCCTCTGGAGTTTGCCTCACAAAGGTAGCCCAATTATCCTTACATATATTTCTTAATGTACGTAAAATACGATATATGATTTAGAGTATACTGGTTTCAAACTATTATGATTTACCTTATCTATTCTTTTATTTCGAAAGTAATTACTATACAGAGCAGGTACCATGATCGTTAAGAAATGCTTTTGGCATTCACTCTTGCCAGCCCTACCCAAACGACAGGAGTTGAAGTGTTCGTATCAAAATCCATCGGACACCATCTGCAAAGATGATCTATTTGTTGGGTGGACAAGGAAAGATTAATGATTCGTTGGAAGGTGATCATTTAGAGCTCTGAATTGCTGCTGGCAGAGAAATCAGAGGAGGAAGACACGGGTCTTAAAGGTGATGTGAGATCAGCACTTGCTTATGGTCGTAGGGAAAGAGAGGGAACGTCGGATCAAGGAGTGGGTGAGGAAAAGACACTCCTGTAGTTTAGAGGGAACAAGCTGAGACTGGTGCGTCATGCGGAGGGCAGTTCAACCCGGACTGAATATAATTTTCCGTCACAGGGGCAGTTGGGATAGTGACTAGAACTGTATTTATGGCATACAATCGAAGTCTTTTTCGTGATTAAGTAGAGACTAACAAACGTTAGCAAAGAGAGAGAGAGAGAGAGAGAGAGAGAGAGAGAGAGAGAGAGAGAGAGAGAGAGAGAGAGAGAGAGAGAGAGAGAGAGAGAGAGAGGTATAGGTATAACAAGGCATAGGGAAAGAAGAAGTGAGTAAAGTAGAAAAGATAAGGCTAGTATACAGCAACAAATCTAAGGAACGTAAATGCTTTGAGTTAAGCCGCTGTGCCAGGGAGGAAAGAACACCTTAAGAAGATCTGGGAATAGCGGATCCATTGAACTGAGGGAGAACCAAGCTAAGATTTGGTAAGGTAACATGACAGAGGAGTTGGCTCTTCTCACGGCAAGAGAACAGGAAGGATATGAATGGCAGAGAGGGAAGGGAGGCTGGCAGTGTAATGAGGTGACGTAAAAGGGAGTTAAACTAAGGGGTACAATTAGCAAATGGGACGGGTTGTATATGGGGTCATAAGACAGCATAATCATTGTTGACAACGTGATCCCAGTAGATGAGAGTCCGCGTAGAGTTTAGGGAGAGGAACAGAACGAGGCAAGGTAGCTTAATGTTGGTCCAAACAGGGTGATTATTTGTTTTGTTTCTGACAGACTGAGTCTCGCTGAGCATCGGAGAGAAACCACTGTAACCTTCTGTCGTGATTGACGAGGCAGGCGAGTCCCTACTAAGTCGAGGTGAGGAGGTGATGTGCTGGCGACTGTGTGGCGGTACGTGTGCCAGGGAGATGAAGGTGATGACATGTATGGATGTTAACAGACAGCGTCAACAGCAGTGGTCACTGGATAACACAAGGGGCGCTGACGGATGAAAACTGGCGTTAGCTGTGTTTGGGTCCCTGCGGAGTGTGTCCACAACATTCAGAATACTGGAGGGTTATGAGGCGAGGAGCCCATCCTGGTGATCTGTGAAGGGTGTTGTGAAAGGTTTACATAATACAGGATTTGGATGGGCTAATACTTATGCGAAGAAATACCAAAATGGGAGGCAGAAGATTAGAGTAGCTGTTCTCGCAGGTTTTGATCATGGGAGAGTTGGAAAAAAGTCATATAAGGATTATTGATAAAAGGAATGATTTACCAATAGGAGTAACTGAGAGCAATGTCAGACATATGCTAAAGAAGAGATGTGACAAATCATGCGCTTCAAGTGTATGACATATTCTTCGCGTTTCCGCGTATTTATAAGATTTAGGTCTTTATCTTCTGACATTTGTATGCTTTCTTTTTAATTCTTCAAACAAGAAACTTTTTACTTCTGATCTCTCCTGGCCTCGAAAGGGCCCAGTGGTCTGCATTCCTCTGTAAGTACAATTAGGTTAAGAAACCATGACGCAGACTGAAAACACAGAAAAAAAAATTCTAATGAGGAGTTCAGACATCAAGAAGGAGACAAGTGACAGTTTCAGTCATACAGTTAACGCGTGGATCTGATGTATAGTACTGGGATGAGGCGAGTGACCCAGACGTAGGCTGAATGTTACCCGTAGGCAATACATGAAGAGACGAACTGCTAGTGCTATGGTAACCGAACTGAAAACGCAACTTGCAAAGGCCAATAGGGACATGATGGAGTGATACAGCTCTCCAAGGGAGGACGCTGCGAGGTCTAACGAGAAGGAAATAGTACCGGGATGTAATACACAACCAGCCTTGTGAGGATGTGGTGCGTGTGTAACGGGACGTCCGTACTGAGACCTGAACCAAATAGGAGATTAGACCTATGGGAGGCTTCAGGGAGAACACAGTGGCTTTCTCAGAGGTGCAACATTCGATAGAAGTATCTTAATGTGTCGACCAGTCTTCTCATCGGACCAGGTGTAAACATGTTAATGCTACACACTGCCAAATTTTTTTGAAAAGAAGACTACGACAAGTCTGTCTGGACGCCACACGCCACTGTTCCGACAGATAAATAGATAGATATATAGATAGTTTGATAGATAGATAGATAGATAAATAGATAGATAGATAGATAGATAGATAGATAGATAGAGAGAGAGAGAGAGAGAGAGAGAGAGAGAGAGAGAGAGAGAGAGAGAGAGAGAGAGAGAGAGAGAGAGAGAGAGAGAGAACAATTATGAGACCCTCGCCTCCAGCACCTTATCGCAACGCAATCAGAACCAGGAATAAGTTTTCTACCCTCTGTATATATATATATATATATATATATATATATATATATATATATATATATATATATATATATATATATATATATATATATATATATATATATATTATCCCTGGGGATAGGGGATTAAGAATACTTCCCACGTATTCCCTGCGTGTCGTAGAAGGCGACTAAAAGGGGAGGGAGCGGGGGGCTGGAAATCCTCCCCTCTCGTTTTTTTTTTTAAATTTTCCAAAAGAAGGAACAGAGGGGGCCAGTTGAGGATATTCCAAAAAAGGCCCAGTCCTCTGTTCTTAGCGCTACCTCGCTAACGCGGGAAATGGCGAATAGTTTAAAAGAAAGAAGAATAGATATATATATATATATATATATATATGTATATATATATATATATATATATATATATATATATATATATATATATATATATATATATATATATATATATATATATATATATATATATATATATATATATATATATTATCCCTGGGGATAGGGGAGAAAGAATACTTCCCACGTATTCCCTGCGTGTCGTAGAAGGCGACTAAAAGGGGAGGGAGCGGGGGGCTGGAAATCCTCCCTTCTCATTATTTTTTTTTAATTTTCCAAAAGGAACAGAGAACGGGGCCAGGTAAGGATATTCCCTCAAAGGCCCATTCCTCTGTTCTTAACGCTACCTCGCTAACGCGGGAAATGGCGAATAGTTTAAAAAAAAAAAAAAGATATATATATATTATCCCTGGGGATAGGGGAGAAAGAATACTTCCCACATATTCCCTACGTGTCGTAGAAGGCGACTAAAAGGGGAGGAGCGGGGGGCTGGAAATCCTCCCTTTTTTTTTTTTTTTTTAATTTTCCAAGAGAGGGAACAGAGAAGGGGGCCAGGTGAGGATATTCCCTCAGAGGCCCAGTCCTCTGTTCTTAACGCTACCTTGCTAATGCGGGAAATGGCGAATAGTTTGAAAGAAAAGAAAGAAATATATATATATATATATATATATATATATATATATATATATATATATATATATATATATATATATATATATATATATATATATATATATATATATATATATATATATATATATATATATATATATATATATATATATATATATATATATATATATATATATATATTATATTTATTTTATTCATTTTACTTTGTCGCTGTCTCCCGCGTTAGCGAGGTAGCGCGAGGAAACAGACGAAAGAATGGCCCAACCCACCCACATACACATGTATAAACATACACGTCCACACACGCAAATACACATACCTATACAACTCAATGTATACATATATATACACACACAGACATATACATATATACCAATGTACATAATTCATACTGTCTGCCTTTATTCATTCCCATCGCCACCTCGCTACACATGGAATAACAATCCCCTCCCCCTCATGTGAGAGAGGTAGCGCTAGGAAAAGACAACAAAGGCCCCATTCGTTCACACTCAGTCTCTAGCTGTCATGTAATGTAATAATGCACCGAAACCACAGCTTCCTCTCCACATCCAGGCCACACAGAACTTTCCATGGTTTACCCGAGACGCTTCACATGCCCTGGTTCAATCCATTGACAGCACGTCGACCCCGGTATACCACATCGATCCAATTAACTCTATTCCTTGCCCGCCTTTCACCCTCCTGCATGTTCAGGCCCCGATCACTCAAAATCTTTTTCACTCCATCTTTCCACCTCCAATATTGTCTCCCACTTCTCCTCGTTCCCTCCACCTCTGACACATATATCCTCTTTGCCAATCTTTCTTCACTCATTCTCTCCATGTGACCAAACCATTTCAAAATACCCTCATCTACTCTCTCAACCACAGTCTTTTATTACCAAACATCTCTCTTAACCTTTCATTACTTACTCGATCAAACCACCTCACACAACATATTGCCCTCAAACATCTCATTTTTAAAACATCCACCCTCCTCCGCACAAATCTATCTATATCCCACGCCTCGCACCCATATAACATTGTTGGAACCAATATCAGTTCAAACATACCCATTTTTGCTTTCCAATATAACGTTCTCGACTTCCACACATTGTTCAACGCACCCAGAACCTTCACCCCCTCCCCCATCTTTTGATTCACTTCCGCTTCCATGGTTCCATCCGCTGTCAAATTCACTCCCAGATATCTAAAACACTTCACTTCCTCCAGTTTTTCTCCATTCAAACTTACCTCCCAAATGACTTGTCCCTCAACCCTACTGTATCTAATAACCTTGCTCTCATTCACATCTACTCTCAGCTTTCCTCTTTTACACACTTTACCAAACTCAGTCACCAGCTTCTGCAGTTTCTCACCCGAATCAGCCACCAGCGCTGTATCATCAGCGAACAACAACTGACTCACTTCCTAAGCTCTCTCATCCACAACAGACTGCATACTTGCCCCTCTTTCCAAAACTCTTGCATTCACCTCCCTAACAACCCAATCCATAAACAAATTAAACAACCATGGAGACATCACGCACTCCCTGCCGCAAACCAACATTTACCGAGAATAATCACTTTCATTTCTTCCTACACGTACACATGCCTTACATCCTCGATAAAAGCTTTTCACTACTTCTAACAACTTACCTCCCTACACCATACAATCTTAATACCTTCCACAGAGCATCTCTATCAACTCTATCATATGCCTTCATTAGATCCATAAACGCTACATAGAAATCCATTTGCTTTTCTAAGTATTTCTCACATACATTCGTCAAAGCAAACAACTGATTCATACATCCTCTACCACTTCTGAACCACACTGCTCTTCCCCAATCTGATGCTCTGTTCATGACTTTACCATCTCAGTCAATACCCTCCCATATAGTTTCCCAGGAATACTCAACAAACTTATACCTCTGTAATTTGAGCACTCACTTTTGCCTTTGTACAATGGCACTATGCAAGCGTTCCGCCAGTCGTCAGGCACCTCACCATGAGTCATACATGCATTGAATAACCTTACCAACCAGTCAACAATACAGTCACCCCCCTTTTTAATAAATTCCACTGCAATACCATCCAAACCCGCTGTCTTGCTGGCTTTTATCTTCCTTAAAGCTTGTACTACCTCTTCTCTGTTTACCAAATCATTCTCCCTAACCCTCCCACTTTGCACACCACCTCGACCAAAACACCCTATATCTGCCACACTATCATCAAACATATTCTACTAACCTTCAAAATTCTCACCCTATCTTCTTCTTACATCACCACTACTTGTTATCACCTCCCAATTAGCCTCCTTCGATGATGTTCCCGTTTGTTCCCTTGTCTTACGAACTTTATTTACCTCCTTCCAAAACATCTTTTTATTCTCCCTAAAATTTGATTATACTCTCTAACCTCAACTCTCATTTGCTATCTTGTTCGCCTCTTGCACCTTTCTCTTGACCTCCCGCCTCTTTCTTTTATAGATCTCCCAGTCATTTTGATTATTTCCCTGCATAAATCGTCCAAATGTCTCTCTCTTCTCTTTCACTACTAATCTTACTTCTTTATCCCACCACTCACTGCCCTTTCTAATCTGCCAACCTCCCACGCTTCTCAAGCTACAAGCATCTTTTGCACAAGCTATCACTGCTTCCCTAAATACATCCCATTTCTCCCCAACTCCCCTTACCTCCTTTGTTCTCACCTTTTTCCGTTCTGTGCTTCGTCTCTCCTGGTACTTCCTCACACAAGTCTCCTTCCCAAGCTCACTTACTCTCACCACTCTTTTCACCCCAACATTCTTTCTTCTTTTC
Source organism: Panulirus ornatus (assembly GCF_036320965.1). NCBI lineage: Eukaryota > Metazoa > Arthropoda > Malacostraca > Decapoda > Palinuridae > Panulirus > Panulirus ornatus. The sequence continues at coordinate 19,630,004 of NC_092237.1, read as the reverse complement.
TGAAAACCTCTACAAATCTTCACCTTCGTCTCCACAAGATAATGATCAGACATCCCTCCAGTTGCACCTCTCAGCACATTAACATCCAAAAGTCTTTCTTTCGCAAGACTATCAAGTAACACGTAATTCAATAACGCTCTCTGGCCATCTCTTCTACTTACATATGTATACTTATGTATATCTCTCCTTTCAAACCAAGTATTCCCAATCAAAAGTCCTTTTTCATCACGTAAATCTACCTGCTCTTCGACATTTCTGTTTACAACACTGAACACCCCATGTACACCAATTATTCCTTCAACTGCCATATTACTCACCCTTGCATTCAAATCACCCATCACTATAATCCGGTCTCGTGCAGGAAAACTACTAACACACTAACTCAGCTGTTCCCAAAATACTTCTTATGATTTTTCTTCTTATGTCCAGGTGCATATGCACCAATAATCACCCATCTCCCTCCATCCACTTTCAGTTTTACCCATATCAATCTAGAGTTTACTTTCTTACACTCTATCACATACTCCCACCACTCCTGTTTCAGGAGTGGTGCTACCCCTTCCCTTGCTCTTGTCATCCCACCAACCCCTGACTTTACTCGCGAGACATTCCCAAACCACTCTTCCCCTTTACCCTTGAGTTTTGTGTCACTCAGATCCAGAACATCCAGGTTCCTTTCTTCAAACATTCTACCTATCTCTTTTTTTTCTCATATTGGTTACATGCACACACATTTAGACATCCCAATCTGAGCCTTCAAGAAGTATGAGCACTCCTCGTATGACTCCTTCTTCTATTTCCCCTTTTAGAAAGTTAAAATACAAGGAGGAGACGGGTTTCTAGTTCCCCGCTCCCTTCCCCTTTAGTCGACTTCTACGACACGTGGGGAATGCGTGGGAAGTATTCTTTCTCCCTAATCCCCAGGGATAATGTGTATATATA
>NC_092237.1:19621475-19623975 GCF_036320965.1 Panulirus ornatus | reverse complement strand
TACATGAAATATCCTTACCAACCAGGCAACAATACAGTCACCCCCTTTTTTAATAAATTCCACTGCAATACCATCCAAATCCGCTGCCTTGCCGGCTTTCATCTTCTGCAAAGCGTTTACTACCTCTTCTCTGTTTACCAAATAATTCTCCCTAACCTCTCACTTCGCACACCACCTCGACCATATATATCTCTCTTGTGTCTCCCCTGATGATGTGATTATTACACAAAAGTACAGTTGGTGTTTTGTTTTCCCCCTGGACTCAAAGGAATATGTATACAAATGAACGGAGAACTTGATGGAATTGATTGAGGAACAAATGAAAAAATCATGGAACCATGAACAACACATCGAACATCCCGATTAAGGCCTTACAGGAAGAGAAGTTGGGAGCGAAAAATTATATGTGAAAGACTTTGCAATCACTCTAATGAAAGACATTCATTCAAAAAGAAAATGCATTAAACAGTGCTTACAAGCCAAGTAACGAGTGGTATGATAATGAGAATTTTCACAACGAGAGACAAAGCGCTAACGATAAGAACGTATGATGTGTAGGGTCACGAAGTAAACTTATGGAAATAAACAATTCAAAAGGAAGGCAAAAACACTTCCTAGACAACCAGTAGTGTTCAATCATTTTTCAATGAACACATCCTAGATTCATTCACCAAATTACATCGCACTTGGTTAATGCTTTGCCACACACCTAACCCATATTATTGTCCTTAAAATTTATCTACAATTTGTTTTGTTTTATGCATTCTTAGATTTATTCAGTTGGAGTATGCGACTATCAATTTGTACATTACAAGAAAGTAAATCTCTCAGATGTCACTCATAATGTTAAAGCAATAACATCATGAAACTTCATTTATTTGTGTATGTACACATATATATATATATATATATATATATATATATATATATATATATATATATATATATATATATATATATATATATATATATATATATATATATATATATATATATATATATATATATATCTTTTCTTTCTTTCTTTTAAACTATTCGCCATTTCCCGCGTTAGCGAGGTAGCGTTAAGAACAGAGGACTGGGCCTTTTTTGGAATATCCTCACCTGGCCCCCTCTGTTCCTTCTTTTGGAAAATCAAAAAAAAAAAAAAACGAGAGGGGAGGATTTCCAGTCCCCCGCTCCCTCCACTTTTAGTCGCCTTCTACAACATGCAGGGAATACGTGGGAAGTATTCTTAATCCCCTATCCCCAGGGATAATATATATATATATATATATATATATATATATATATATATATATATATATATATATATATATATATATATATATATATATATATATATATGTATATACTTTTTTCTTTTTTTATTATACTTTGTCGCTGTCTCCCGCGTTTGCGAGGTAGATCAAAGGAAACAGACGAAAGAAATGGCCCAACCCACCCCCATACACATGTATATACATACGCCCACACACGCAAATATACATACCTACACAGCTTTCCATGGTTTACCCCAGACGCTTCACATGCCCTGATTCAATCCACTGACAGCACGTCAACCCCGGTATACCACATCGATCCAATTCACTCTATTCCTTGCCCTCCTTTCACCCTCCTGCATGTTCAGGCCCCGATCACACAAAATCTTTTTCACTCCATCTTTCCACCTCCAATTTGGTCTCCCACTTCTCCTCGTTCCCTCCACCTCCGACACATATATCCTCTTGGTCAATCTTTCCTCACTCATTCTCTCCATGTGCCCAAACCATTTCAAAACACCCTCTTCTACTCTCTCAACCACGCTCTTTTTATTTCCACACATCTCTCTTACCCTTACGTTACTTACTCGATCAAACCACCTCACACCACACATTGTCCTCAAACATCTCATTTCCAGCACATCCATCCTCCTGCGCACAACTCCATCCATAGCCCACGCCTTGCAACCATACAACATTGTTGGAACCACTATTCCTTCAAACATACCCATTTTTGCTTTCCGAGCAAATGTTCTAGACTTCTACACATTCTTCAAGGCTCCCAGGATTTTCGCCCCCTCCCCCACCCCTATGATCCACTTCCGCTTCCATGGTTCATCCGCTGCCAGATCCACTCCCAGATATCTAAACACTTTACTTCCTCCAGTTTTTCTCCACTCAAACTTACCTCACATTGACTTGACCCTCAACCCTACTGTACCTAATTACCTTGCTCTTATTCACATTTACTCTTAGCTTTCTTCTTTCACACACTTTACCAAACTCAGTCACCAGCTTCTGCAGTTTCTCATACATGAATCAGCCACCAGCGCTGTATCATCAGCGAACAACAACTGACTCACTTCCCAAGCTCTCTCATCCCCAACAGACTTCTACTTGCCCCCTCTTTCCAAGACTCTTGCATTCACCTCCCTAACAACCCCACCATAACAAATTAAACAACCATGGAGACATCACACACCCCTGCCGCAAACTATATATATATATAATATATATAT
>NC_092237.1:19591709-19621375 GCF_036320965.1 Panulirus ornatus | reverse complement strand
CCAAAACATCTTTTTATTCTCCCTAAAATTTAATGATGCTGTCTCACCCCAACTCTCATTTGCCCTCTTTTTCACCTCTTGCACCTTTCTCTTGACCTCCCGCCTCTTTTGTTTTTAATACATCTCTCACTCATTTGCATCATTTCCTTGCAATAATCGTCCAAATGCCTCTCTCTTCTCTTTCACTAATAGTCTTGCTTCTTCATCCCACCACTCACTACCCTTTCTAATCTGTCCACCTCCAACGCTTCTCATGCCACAGGCATCTTTTGCGCAAGCCATCACTGATTCCCTAAATACATCCCATTCCTCCCCCACTCCCCTTACGCCCTATTTTCTCACCTTTTTCCATTCTGTATTCAGTCTCTCCTGGTACTTCCTCACACAAGTCTCCTTACCAAGCTCACTTACTCTCACCACTCTCTTCACCCAACATTCTCTCTTCTTTTCTGAAAACCTCTACAAATATTCACCTTCGTCTCCACAAGATAATGATCAGACATCCCTCCAGTTGCACGTCTCAGAACATTAACATCCAAAAGTATCTTTTTCTCGCGCCTATCAATTAACACGTATTCCAATAACGATCTCTCGCTATCTCTCCTACTTACATACGTATACTTATGTATATTTCGCTTTTTAAAACAGGTATTCCCAATCACCAGTTCTTTTTCAGCACATAAATCTACAAGCTCTTCACCATTTCCATTTACAACACTGAACACCCCATGTATACCAATTATTCCCTTAACTGCCACATTACTCACCTTTGCATTGAAGTCACCCATCACTATAACCCGGTCTCGTGCATCAAAAAGAAATAACACACTCATTCAGCCACTCCCAAAACACTTGCCTCTCATGATGTTTCGTCTCATGCCCAGGTGCATATTCACCAATAATCACCCACCTCTCTCCATCAACTTTCTCTTTTACCCATATCAATCTAAAATTTACTTTCTTACACTCTATCACATACTCCCACCACTCCTGTTTTAGGAGTAGTGCTACTCCTTCCCTTGTTCTTGTCCTCTCGCTAACCTCTGACTTTACTCCCAAGACATTCCCAAACCACTCTTCCCCTTTAATCTTGAGCTTCGTTTCACTCAGAGCCAAAACATTCAGGTTCCTTTCCTCAAACATACTACCTATGTTTCCTTTTTTCTCATCTTGATTACATCCATACACATTTAGACACCGCAATCTGAGTCTTCGAGGAGGATGAGCACTCTCCGCGTGACTCCTTCTGTTTCCACTTTTAGAAAGTTGAAATAGAATACATATCAATGTATATATATATATATATATATATATATATATATATATATATATATATATATATATATATATATATATATATATATATATATATATACTTCCCTTTATATTGATTTCCTATTCATGTCTTTGTGCATTTACATATTTCTTTACATTAGACGAAATTTCCATCGCAGAAAAAGAGAAGATTATTTATCATTTCTTTAATTCAGAGACGTTAAGCTAAAAGCATAAAGTTCCTGTCTGCAGATATTTTGCAGTGCATAAATCGCAGTTAAAGATGCTGGTGGGATTCTGACCGAAGAGCAGAGCGAGATGTCTAGTGGACGATCCTAGAGTGTTGAGGTGTGCCACAGATGAACTGTTTGTTCGTGTTCTACATCTTGATTTGTGAAGAAGGTTACCACAACACAGATCCATCTAGGAATAAAGACTTCTGGAATGTAAAAACTTATCAGACTGTCATTAGCGCATGAAAGACCAAATTCGGACTGACATACGAGATAGAATGAGCAAAAAAGAATATGAAAATTCAGTCTCTAGATATATGATATTGAACCTTGGAGTGAAAGCCAAGATATCTAATGGCCTTAAAAAGAAATAGTAACGTTTAAGCTCTTGCAGGCAATGAACTTAGGGCGTGGTTGCTTGAAGTGCTTTGTCTTAAGGGCGTGACGCAGTCCAATCTAATGTATACACATGGAAATCGGGTCTCTAATCGCTGAGTAGGTATTAGACGTCAGTTAATGAAGACAGATTTTGCCAGATCTCGACGTGATGATCAGAAAGTGATATATGAAATGGACGATTAAGTGGAATCCAGACTCCTGATTGGCACAGGTATGTAGATAGAGGTGATGCCATGGTATTTATGAATAAGTTATATATAAGATGAGGTAGTGGGAAAACCCTTCCTCACACACTGGAGACGGAGTATAGGAGAACCTTTAAGGGTACAAATGCTGTCGAATGATACTTACTGTATTTTTTCATTCACCAACTCCCTAGACAATAAGAAATACATAGTGTAATGTTCACCTGAATGTCCCCTGGCTGGTGGATGATAGGTGGAGAATCTAATATCAACAATGTCTTTGTATGCTTCTGTCAAGACAGCTCCTACTGGATTGCTGTAGGATGGTGGGGATAAACTTGTTGAGAAATATGCTGTCAGAACTGGTAACGGGCGTGTGGGTGAGTATATATTCACGAGATTATATTGAAAGTTGGAGAATACGTTGACGATGTTGTTAGCAAGATTGAAATGGTAGTTGCATGTTAAGTACATCAGCAAGGCTGTTTATAGGACGGGGGGAAGAGTCCCAAAGTGAGGAGTATATTAAGGAGCTATTATGGAGATTGGACAGGGAGTTGTCTGCTGAGGGCAGTGACGGGAGTTAATCGGAGAGACGTTGAACGAGGAATGTGATTTTGAGTTATATGTTAGTTGCAGAGTAGAGAGAAGGTGTCTGTCAACTGTAATTTCTATGAAGAACTCCATATGTATGAAATATCAGCATTTGTGGTTGCAGCTGTCGGTCCACAGTCAACCCAGCTGTACATCCACCTCTATATTTGTTCGATAACATAATGGGATATATATATATATATATATATATATATATATATATATATATATATATATATATATATATATATATATATATATATATATATATATATATATATATATATATATATATTTATATATATATAAATATATATATATATATATATCTATTTATTTATTTATTATACTTTGTCGCTGTCTCCCGCGTTTGCGAGGTAGCGCAAGGAAACAGACGAAAGAAATGGCCCAACCCCCCCCATACACATGTATATACATACGTCCACACACGCAAATATACATACCTACACAGCTTTCCATGGTTTACCCCAGACGCTTCACATGCCTTGATTCAATCCACTGACAGCACGTCAACCCCGGTATACCACATCGCTCCAATTCACTCTATTCCTTGCCCTCCATTCACCCTCCTGCATGTTCAGGCCCCGATCACACAAAATCTTTTTCACTCCATCTTTCCACCTCCAACTTGGTCTCCCTCTTCTCCTCGTTCCCTCCACCTCCGACACATATATCCTCTTGGTCAATCTTTCCTCACTCATTCTCTCCATGTGCCCAAACCACTTCAAAACACCCTCTTCTGCTCTCTCAACCACGCTCTTTTTATTTCCACACATCTCTCTTACCCTTACGTTACTCACTCGATCAAACCACCTCACACCACACATTGTCCTCAAACATCTCATTTCCAGCACATCCATCCTCCTGCGCACAACTCTATCCATAGCCCACGCCTCGCAACCATACAACATTGTTGGAACCACTATTCCTTCAAACATACCCATTTTTGCTTTCCGAGATAATGTTCTCGACTTCCACACATTCTTCAAGGCCCCCAGAATTTTCGCCCCCTCCCCCACCTTATGATCCACTTCCGCTTCCATGGTTCCATCCGCTGCCAGATCCACTCCCAGATATCTAAAACACTTCACTTCCTCCAGTTTTTCTCCATTCAAACTCACCTCCCAATTGACTTGACCCTCAACCTTACTGTACCTAATAACCTTGCTCTTATTCACATTTACTCTTAACTTTCTTCTTCCACACACTTTACCAAACTCAGTCACCAGCTTCTGCAGTTTCTCACATGAATCAGCCACCAGCGCTGTATCATCAGCGAACAACAACTGACTCACTTCCCAAGCTCTCTCATCCCCAACAGACTTCATACTTGCCCCTCTTTCCAAAACTCTTGCATTTACCTCCCTAACAACCCCATCTATATAAATATATATATATATATATATATATATACATATATATATATATATATATATATATATATATATATATATATATATATATATATATATATATATATATATATATATATATATGTATATATATACATATTATTATTTTATTTATATTGCTTTGTCGCTGTCTCCCGCGTTAGCGAGGTAGGGCAAGAAAACAAACGAAAGAATGGCCCAACCCAACCATATACACATGTATATACATACACGTCCACACACAACACAAATACATACCTATACATCTAAATGTACACACATATATATACACACACAGACATATACATATATATACATGTACATAATTCATACTGTCTGCCTTTATTCATTCCCATCCCCACCTCGGCAAACACAGAATAACAGCCCCCTCCCCCTTCATGTGTGCGAGGTAGCGCTAGGAAAAGACAACAAGGGCCACATTCGTTCACACTCAGTCTCTAGCTGTCATATAATAATGCACCGAAGCCACAGCTCCCTTTCCACATCCAGGCCCCACAGAACTTTCCATGGTTTACCCCAGACGCTTCACATGCCCTGGTTCAATCCATTGACAGCACGTCGACCCCGCTATACCACATCGTTCCAATTTACTCTATTCCTTGCACGCCTTTCACCCTCCGGCATGTTCAGGCCCCGATCAAACAAAATCATTTTCATTCCATCTTCCTACCTCCATTTTGGTCTCCCACTTCTCCTCGTTCCCTCCACCTCTGACACATATATCCTCTTGGTCAATCTCTCCTCACTCATTCTTTCCATGTGACCAAACCATTTCAAAACACCATTTTATGCTCTCTCAACCACACTCTTTTTATTTCCACACATCTCTCTTACCGTTATATTACTTACTCGATCAAACCACCTCACACCACATATTGTCCTCAAACATCTCATTTCCAGCACATCCACCCTCCTGCGCACAACTCTATCCATAGCCCACACCTCGCAACCATACAACATTGTTGGAGCCACTATTCCTTTAAACATACCCATTTTTGCTTTCCGAGATAATGTTCCCGACTTCCACACATTCTTCAAGGCTCCCAGAATTTTCGCCCCCTCCCCCACCCTATGATCCACTTCCGCTTCCATGGTTCCATCCGCTGCCAGATCCACTCCCAGATATCTAAAACACTTTACTTCCTCCAGTTTTTCTCCATTCAAATTCACCTCCCAATTGACTTGACCCTCAACCCTACTGAACCTAATAACCTTGCTCTTATTCACATTTACTCTTAACTTTCTTCTTTCCCACACTTTACCAAACTCAGTAACCAGCTTCTGCAGTTTCTCACATGAATCAGCCACCAGCGCTGTGTCATCAGCGAACAGCAACTGACTCACTTTCCAAGCTCTGTCATCGACAACAGACTGCATACTTGCCCCTCTTTCCAAAACTCTTAAATTCACCTCCCTAACAAACCCATCCATAAACAAATCAAACAACCCTGAAAACATCACACACCCCTGCCGCAAACCTACATTCACTGAGAACCAATCACTTTCCTCTCTTCCTACACGTACACATGCCTTACATCCTCGATAAAGACTTTTCACTGCTTCTAACAACTTGCCTCCCACACCATATATTCTTAATACCTTCCACAGAGAATCTCTATCAACTCTATCATATGCCTTCTCCAGATCCATAAATGATACATACAAATCCCTTTGTTTTCCTAAGTAGTTCTCACATACATTCCTCAAAGCAAACACCTGATCCACACATCCTCTACCACTTCTGAAACCACACCGCTCTTCCCCAATCTGGTGCTCTGTACATGACTTCACCATCTCAATCAATACCCTACCATATAATTTACCAGGAATACTCAACAAACTTATACCTCTGTAATTTGAGCACTCACTCTTATCCCCTTTGCCTTTGTACAATGGCACTATGCAAGCATTCCCCCCAATCCTCAGGCACCTCACCATGAGTCATACATACATTAAATAACCTTACCAACCAGCCAACAATACAGTCACCCCCTTTTTGATAAATTCCACTGCAATACCATCCAAGCCCGCTGCCTTGCCGGCTTTCATCTTCCGCAAAGTTTTTACTACCTCTTCTCTGTTTATCAAATCATTTTCCCTGACCTTCTCACTTTGCACACCACCTCGACCAAAACACCCTATATCTGCCACTCTATCATCAAATACATTCAACAAACCTTCAAAATACTCACTCCATCCCCTTCTCACATCACCACTATTTGTTATCACCTCCCCAATTTGCCCGCTTCACTGAAGTTCCCATTTGCTCCCTTGTCTTACGCACTTTATTTACCTCCTTCCAAAACATCTTTTTATTCTCCCGAAAATTTAATGATACTCTCTTACCCCAATTCTCATTTGCCCTCTTTTTCACCTTTTGCACCTTTCTCTTGACCTCCTGCCTCTTTCTTTTATACATCTCCCACTTATTTGCATTTTTTCCCTGCAAAAATCGTCCAAATGCCTCTCTCTTCTCTTTCACTAATACTCTCACTTCTTCATCCCACCACTCACTACCCTTTCTAATCAACCCACCTCCCACTCTTCTCATGCCACAAGCATCTTTTGCGCAATCCATCACTGATTCCCTAAATACATCCCATTCCTCCCCCACTCCCCTTACTTCCATTGTTCTCACCTTTTTCCATTCTGTACTCAGTCTCTCCTGGTACTTCCTCACACAAGTCTCCTTCCCAAGCTCACTTACTCTCACCACTCTCTTCACCCCAACATTCTCTCTTCTTTTCTGAAAACACCTACAAATCTTCACCTTCACCTCCACAAGATAATAATCAGACATCGCTCCAGTTGCACCTCTCAGCACATTAACATCCAAAAGTCTCTCTTTCGCGCGCCTGTCAATTAACACGTAATCCAATAACGCTCTCTGGCCATCTCTCCTACTTACATAAGTATACTTATGTATATCTCGCTTTTTAAACCAGGTATTCCCAATCATCAGTCCTTTTTTCAGCACATAAATCTAGAAGCTCTTCACCATTTCCATTTGCAACACTGAACACCCCACGTACACCAATTATTCCCTCAACTGCCACATTACTCACCTTTGCATTCAAATCACCCATCACTATAACCCGGTCTCGTGCATCAAAACCACTAACACACTCATTCAGCTGCTCCCAAAACACTTGCCTCTCATGATCTTTCTTCTCATGCCCAGGTGCATATGCACCAATAATCACCCATCTCTCTCCATCAACTTTCAATTTTACCCATATTAATCGGGAATTTACTTTCTTACATTCTATCACGTACTCCCACAACTCCTGTTTCAAGAGTACTGCTACTCTTTCCCTTGCTCTTGTCCTCTCACTAACCCCTGACTTTACTCCCAAGACATTCCCAAACCACTCTTCCCCTTCACCCTTGAGCTTCGTTTCACTCAGAGCCAAAACATCCAGGCTCCTTTCCTCAAACATACTACCTATCTCTTCTTTTTTCACATCTTGGTTACATCCACACACATTTAGGCACCCCAATCTGAGCCTTCGAGGAGTATGAGCACTCCCCGCGTGACTCCTTCTTCTGTTTCCTATTTTAGAAAGTTAAAAAAATACAAGGAGGGGAGGATTTCTGGCCCCTCGCTCCCGTCCCCTCTAGTCGCTTTCTACGACACGCGAGGAATGCGTGGGAATATTCTTTCACCCCTATCCCCAGGGATAATATACATATATATATATATATACATGGGGGGGGGTTGGGCCATTTCTTTCGTCTGTTTCCTTGCGCTACCTCGCAAACGCGGGAGACAGCGACAAAGTATAATAATAATAATAATAATAAAATATATACACATACACACACATACACACACATACGCACATATACACACACACACACATACATACATATACATATGAAAAATGTAAGAAACAATTTAGAAAACTGAAACTTCTAGCTTGAAATGAAAAGAAAAAAAAATGAATGTCACATAATGGTTCAACCTCTGGCTATGGAAAAAGGAAATGTTTAATTTATTTACACAAAAGTCAATAGTAGTTGTCATCAATTTAACCACTGCATCAATAAGCTTCAATGTCTAAGCTACATTTTTTTTCCAATTTCACTATTTTCTTGTCAAAGCACCATGTATGAAAACTATCACTCCAGCAACACAACTATAAACATTTACTTCCCCTTTAAAAAAGTTCTGGGGAAGTCTGTCTCGATACACTGCGGGACACTACCACCTGACGAGGTTTGTGTTGCAATGGTTTTTGATTCACAAACGTAGTAGCATCACTGGTGGCTAAGGTAGTTCCGTTGGCGAAGAGGAGCTCATGAAACTGCCTCGTCCTCTTGCCTGATGTGGTGCCTCCAGTTTCTTTGCCATCTGAAGTTTGCATCAGCCTTCACTCGTGTGACTCCGTGTTGGTGTGAGGCGTCAGTGTGGTGGTTGAAGAGTGACCTCACGTGACTTCAGATGTCCACATCCTCTCCAGGGTCACCAAGAGCCTTCTACTCTTGCTCCGTCATCACCACTGTGTTGTTGTCCTCTTCGCAGGTTAGGTGATGTCCGACAACCATTACAAGAGATTATTCCTGAAGTTATGTTGTACTCAGGGGTGAACACTGGAGGAAAATGGTGGCCGAAAAAGATAAAAATCTTCGATTTCCACATGTCTTTCCGTCCGCCAGTCAGCTGGCATTATATATATGATACAGAAATATTCTTTCCAGGATGCATTTCGTGCTTTTAATTTCTCCTTCATGGCTGCTCGTGCCATTGATTCCAATTCCTTCTCAGTTGTTTTCTGCTTCTTCTTTTCTTCTTTCTTCTCAGCTATTACTTTTTTCTTGGCAAGCTCCTCTTCAATTTTTTCAAGTCTCTGCTTTGTTTTTCTTTGTTTACTAAGCTTCCCCAGCTGTGTCATTGTAAGTTTGGGATCCCACTTATTTTCTCGATATATATCTAAAAATTCCATTTTTTCTATAAATGGATACACATACTCCCACATTTGTAAAAATTTTTCAATGGTGTCATCATTAGGTGGACAACAAGAATCTTCTGAGGAAGAACTGTTATGACCATTTAGTTGCTGTTTCTTTGCAGGAGGCACCAAGTCTTCATCTTCATCACTTGATGCCACGAGGCGAACGCGTTTGACTACCTTCATTCTAATTACATGACTATCCTGACTATCCTGATCAATATCAGAAGAACTGGAAACCTTCTCCTTCTTTGCTGGTGATGTCATACTGATTAACTCCCTCATAGAGATTCCACCCAGAGGACTGTCGGATGATGACTCTTCACCATTATCACCCTCATTATTGCTGCCGACCTCCTCTTCTTTTAGATCAGGACTTGGGGCTCCAACAAAAAGGGGTTTAGACAGAGTACGATGCGGAAATATATATATATATATATATATATATATATATATATATATTATTATTTTTTTATTTTTTATTATACTTTGTCGCTGTCTCCCGCGTTTGCGAGGTAGCGCAAGGAAACAGACGAAAGAAATGGCCCAACCCCCCCCATACACATGTATATACATACGCCCACACACGCAAATATACATACCTACACAGCTTTCCATGGTTTACCCCAGACGCTTCACATGCCTTGATTCAATCCACTGACAGCACGTCAACCCCGGTATACCACATCGCTCCAATTCACTCTATTCCTTGCCCTCCTTTCACCCTCCTGCATGTTCATATATATATATATATATATATATATATATATATATATATATATATATATATATATATATATATTTTTTTTTTTTTTTTTTTTTTTTTTTTTTATACTTTGTCGCTGTCTCCCGCGTTTGCGAGGTAGCGCAAGGAAACAGACGAAAGAAATGGCCCAACCCCCCCCCCCCATACACATGTACATACACACGTCCACACACGCAAATATACATACCTACACAGCTTTCCATGGTTTACCCCAGACGCTTCACATGCCTTGCTTCAATCCACTGACAGCACGTCAACCCCTGTATACCACATGACTCCAATTCACTCTATTTCTTGCCCTCCTTTCACCCTCCTGCATGTTCAGGCCCCGATCACACAAAATCTTTTTCACTCCATCTTTCCACCTCCAATTTGGTCTCCCTCTTCTCCTCGTTCCCTCCACCTCCGACACATATATCCTCTTGGTCAATCTCTCCTCACTCATTCTCTCCATGTGCCCAAACCATTTCAAAACACCCTCTTCTGCTCTCTCAACCACGCTCTTTTTATTTCCACACATCTCTCTTACCCTTACGTTACTTACTCGATCAAACCACCTCACACCACACATTGTCCTCAAACATCTCATTTCCAGCACATCCATCCTCCTGCGCACATCTCTATCCATAGCCCACGCCTCGCAACCATACAACATTGTTGGAACCACTATTCCCTCAAACATACCCATTTTTGCTTTCCGAGATAGTGTTCTCGACTTCCACACATTTTTCAAGGCTCCCAAAATTTTCGCCCCCTCCCCCACCCTATGATCCACTTCCGCTTCCATGGTTCCATCCGCTGACAGATCCACTCCCAGATATCTAAAACACTTCACTTCCTCCAGTTTTTCTCCATTCAAACTCACCTCCCAATTGACTTGACCCTCACCCCTACTGTACCTAATAACCTTGCTCTTATTCACATTTACTCTCAACTTTCTTCTTCCACACACTTTACCAAACTCAGTCACCAGCTTCTGCAGTTTCTCACATGAATCAGCCACCAGCGCTGTATCATCAGCGAACAACAACTGACTCACTTCCCAAGCTCTCTCATCCCCAACAGACTTCATACTTGCCCCTCTTTCCAGGACTCTTGCATTTACCTCCCTTACAACCCCATCCATAAACAAATTAAACAACCATGGAGACATCACACACCCCTGCCGCAAACCTACATTCACTGAGAACCAATCACTTTCCTCTCTTCCTACACGTACACATGCCTTACATCCTCGATAAAAACTTTTCACTGCTTCTAACAACTTGCCTCCCACACCATATATTCTTAATACCTTCCACAGAGCATCTCTATCAACTCTATCATATGCCTTCTCCAGATCCATAAATGCTACATACAAATCCATTTGCTTTTCTAAGTATTTCTCACATACATTCTTCAAAGCAAACACCTGATCCACACATCCTCTACCACTTCTGAAACCACACTGCTCTTCCCCAATCTGATGCTCTGTACATGCCTTCACCCTCTCAATCAATACCCTCCCATATAATTTACCAGGAATACTCAACAAACTTATACCTCTGTAATTTGAGCACTCACTCTTATCCCCTTTGCCTTTGTACAATGGCACTAAGGCACGCATTCCGCCAATCCTCAGGCACCTCACCATGAGTCATACATACATTAAATAACCTTACCAACCAGTCAACAATACAGTCACCCCCTTTCTTAATAAATTCCACTGCAATACCATCCAAACCTGCTGCCTTGCCGGCTTTCATCTTCCGCAAAGCTTTTACTACCTCTTCTCTGTTTACCAAATCATTTTCCCTAACCCTCTCACTTTGCACACCACCTCGACCAAAACACCCTATATCTGCCACTCTGTCATCAGACACATTCAACAAACCTTCAAAATACTCATTCCATCTCCTTCTCACATCACCGCTACTTGTTATCACCTCCCCATTTACGCCCTTCACTGAAGTTCCCATTTGCTCCCTTGTCTTACGCACCCTATTTACCTCCTTCCAGAACATCTTTTTATTTTCCCTAAAATTTACTGATAGTCTCTCACCCCAACTCTCATTTGCCCTTTTTTTCACCTCTTGCACCTTTCTCTTGACCTCCTGTCTCTTTCTTTTATACTTCTCCCACTCAATTGCATTTTTTCCCTGCAAAAATCGTCCAAATGCCTCTCTCTTCTCTTTCACTAATACTCTTACTTCTTCATCCCACCACTCACTACCCTTTCTAAACAGCCCACCTCCCACTCTTCTCATGCCACAAGCATCTTTTGCGCAATCCATCACTGATTCCCTAAATACATCCCATTCCTCCCCCACTCCCCTTACTTCCATTGTTCTCACCTTTTTCCATTCTGTACACAGTCTCTCCTGGTACTTCCCCACACAGGTCTCCTTCCCAAGCTCACTTACTCTCACCACCTTCTTCACCCCAACATTCACTCCTCTTTTCTGAAAACCCATACTAATCTTCACCTTAGCCTCCACAAGATAATGATCAGACATCCCTCCAGTTGCACCTCTCAGCACATTAACATCCAAAAGTCTCTCTTTCGCACGCCTGTCAATTAACACGTAATCCAATATATATATATATATATATATATATATATATATATATATATATATATATATATATATATATATATATATATATATATATATATATATATATATATATATATATATATATATATATATATATATATATATATATATATATATATATATATATATATATATATATATATATATATATATATAAGGGGAAGGGTAAAGGGGAAGAGTGGTTTGGGAATGTCTTGGGAGTAAAGTCAGGGTTAGTGAGAGGACAAGAGCAAGGGAAGGAGTAGCACTACTCCTGAAACAGTTGTGGGAGTATGTGATAGAATGTAAGAAAGTAAATTCTAGACTGATATGGGTAAAACTGAAAGTTGACGGAGAGAGATGGGTGATTATTGGTGCATATGCACCCGGGCATGAGAAGAAAGATCATGAGAGGTAAGTGTTTTGGGAGCAGCTGAATGAGTGTGTTAGTGGTTTTGATGCACATGACCGGGTTATAGTGATGGGTGATTTGAATGCAAAGGTGAGTAATGTGGCAGTTGAGGGAATAATTGGTATACATGGGGTATTCAGTATTGGAAATGGAAATGGTGAAGAGCTTGCAGATTTATGTGCTGAAAAAGACTGGTGATTGGGAATACCTGGTTTAAAAAGCGAGATATACATAAGTATACGTATGTAAGTTGGAGCGATGGCCAGAGAGCATTATTGGATTGCGTGATAATTGATATGCGCGCGAAAGAGAGACTTTTGGATGTTAATGTGCTGATAGGTGCAACTGGAGGGATGACTGATCGTTATCTTGTGGAGGCGAAGGTGAAGATTTGTAGGGGTTTCAGAAAAGAAGAGAGAATGTTGCGGTGAAGAGAGTGGTGAGAGTTAGCGAGCTTGGGAAGGAGACTTGTGTGAGGAGGTACCAGGAGAGATTGAGTTCAGAATGGAAAAAGGTGAGAACAAAGGAGGTAAGGGGAGTGGAGTAGGAGTGGGATGTATTTTGGGAAGCAGTGATGGCTTGCGCAAAAGATGCTTGTGGCATGAGAAGCGTGGGAGGTGGGTTGATTAGAAAGGGTAGTGAGTGGTGGGATGAAGAAGTAAGATTATTAGTGAAAGAGAAGAGAGAGGCATTTGGACGATTTTTGCAGGGAAAAAATGCAAATGAGTGGGAGATGTATAAAGGAAACAAGCAGGAGGTCAAGAGAAAGGTGCAAGAGGTGAAAAAGAGGGCAAACGAGAGTTGGGGTGAGAGAGTATCGTTAAATTTTAGGGAGAATAAAAAGATGTTTTGGAAGGAGGTAAATAGAGTGCGTAAGACTAAGGAGCAAATGGGAACTTCAGTGAAGGAGTGGTGATGTGAGAAGGAGATGGAGCGAGTATTTTGAAGGTTTGTTGAATGTGTTTGATGATAGATATAGGGTGTTTTGGTCGAGGTGGTGTGCAAAGTGAGAGGGTTAGGGAAAATGATTTGGTAAACAGAGAAGAGGGAGTAAAACCTTCGGCAAGGGAGCAGGTTTGGATGGTATTGCAGTGGAATTTCTTAAAAAAGTGGGTGACTGTATTGTTAATTGGTTGGTAAGGTTATTTAATGTATGTATGATTCATGGTGAGGTGCCTGAGGATTGGCGTAATGCTTGCATAGTGCCATTGTACAAAAGGCAAAGGGGATAAGAGTGAGTGCTCAAATTTCAGAGGTATAAGTTTGTTGAGTATTCCTGGTAAATTATATGGGAGGGTATTGATTGAGAGGGTGAAGGCATGTACAGAGCATCAGATTGGGGAAGAGCGGTGTGGTTTCAGAAGTGGTAGAGGATGTGTGGACTCAGGCTTTGCTTTGAGGAATTTATATGATAACTACTTAGAAAAGCAAATGGATTTGTATGTAGCATTTATGGATCTGGAGAAGCCATATGATAGAGTTGATAGAGATGCTCTGTTTCTGTGGAAGGTATTAAGAATATATGGTGTGGGAGGCAAGTTGTTAGAAGCAGTGAAAAGTTTTTATCGAGGATGTAAGGCATGTGTACGTGTAGGAAGAGAGGAAAGTGATTGGTTCTCAGTGAATGTAGGTTTGCGGCAGGGGTGTGTGACGTCTCCATGGTTGTTTAATTTGTTTATGGAGGGGGTTGTTAGGGAGGTGAATGCAAGAGTGTTGGAAAGAGGGGCAAGTATGCAGTCTGTTGTAGATCAGCGAGTGTGGGAAGTGAGTCAGTTGTTGTTCGCTGATGATACATCGCTGGTGGCTGATTCATGTGAGAAACTGCAGAAGCTGGTGACTGTGTTTGGTAAAGTGTGTGAAAGAAGAAAGTTAAGAGTAAATGTGAATAAGATCAAGGTTATTAGGTACAGTAGAGTTGAGGGTCAAGTCAATTGGGAGGTAAGTTTGAATGGAGAAAAACTGGAGGAAGTAAAGTGTTTTAGATATCTGGGAGTGGATCTGGCAGCGGATGGAACCGTGGAAGCGGAAGTGGATCATAGGGTGGGGAAGGGGGCGAAAATTCTGGGAGCCTTGAAGAATGTGTGGAAGTCGAGAACATTATCTCGGAAAGCAAAAATGGCTATGTTTGAAGGAATAGTGGTTCCAACAATGTTGTATGGTTGCGAGGTTTGGGCTATGGATAGAGTTGTGCGCAGGAGGGTGGATGTGCTGGAAATGAGATGTTTGAGGACAATATGAGGTGTGAGGTGGTTTGATTGAGTAAGTAATGTAAGGGTAAGAGAGATGTGTGGAAATAAATAGAGTGTGGTTGAGAGAGCAGAAGAGTGTGTTTTGAAATGGTTTGGTCACATGGAGAGAATGAGTGAGGAAAGATTGACCAAGAGGATATATGTGTCAGAGATGGAGGGAACGAGGAGAAGTGGGAGACCAAATTGGAGGTGGAAAGATGGCGTGAAAAAGATTTTGAGTGACCGCTGCCTGAACATGCAGGAGGGTGAAAGGCTTGCAAGGAATAGAGTGAATTGGAACGATGTGGTATACCGGGGTCGACCTGCTGTCAATGGATTGAACCAGGGCATGTGAAGCGTATGGGGTAAAACATCTAAAGTTTTGTGGGGCCTGGATGTGGAAAGGGAGCTGTGGTTTCGGTGCATTATTACATGACAGCTAGAGACAGTGTGAACGACTGTGGCCTTTGTTGTCTTTTCCTAGCGCTACCTCGCACAGATGAGGGGGGAGGGGGTTGTTATTCCGTGCGTGGCGAGGTGGCGATGGGAATAAATAAAGGCAGACCGTATGAATTTTGTACATGTGTATATATGTATATATTTGTGTGTGTATATATATGTATACATTGAGATGTATAGGTATGTATATTTGCGTGTGTGGACGTGTATGTATATATATGTATGTATGGGTGGGTTGGGCCATTCTTTCGTCTGTTTCCTTGTGCTACCTCGTTAACGCGGGGAACAGCGACAAAACAAAATAGATAATAATAAATACAAAGAAATATATATATTTGTATATATGTATATGTATATGGCAAACACACCTCCAACAGCAAGGATCGAACCTGGGACCCGTGTGCGCGAGGTAGGAATGCTAACCCCTAGGCTATGGGCTGGCTAATAGGAAGCAACTATTCGAATACTAAGTACTCGAATACCCTTCGTCTCACAATGGTGAGCAACGGGGTCTATACCGGTTATTTCCCAACGCACCCTCATAGAATATACAAACCTCCAACAGGGGTCCCAGTTTTGATCCTTGCTGTTGGAGGTTTGTTGTTCTATGAAGGTGTGCGTTTCTATGCACTTTATTCGTATTCATATACCTCTGCGCTGTACAATTAGGTTCGGTAAAATGCTATCAGCTGGCTATGTGCGCCTGTTGGGAAATAACCGGTATAGACCCCGTTGCTCACCATTGTGAGACGAAGGGTATTCCAGTACTTAGTATTCGAATATGTGTTTCCTATTAGCCAGGCCCATAGCCTAGCGGTTAGCATTCCTACCTCGCGCATCGGGGTCCCAGGTTCGATCCCTGCTGTTGGAGGCTTGTATGTTCTACGAAGGTGCGCGTTTCTATGCACTTTATTCGTATATATATGTATATACATATATAAAATTCTTTGGTAACTTTGCAATCAATCTATCCCAAATTAAAGAAAGTGCAAATTAACAAATAGACAATATCAATGATGTTGTTTAAAAGGTGGAAATAGTTTAGAAAATAGAACAAGACAAACTACATCACGTCAACTGAAGTCTGCTGATACCTCATCTGAAGACTGCATAGTAAAACACTATAATGGTACGAAAAGCAGTGCCTACACAGTATTACGAGAAGCAGTACCTACATAGCATTACGGGAAGCAGTGCCTACATAGTATTACGAGAAGCAGTGCCCACATAGCATTACGAGAAGCAGTACCTACATAGTATTACGAGAAGCAGTGCCCACATAGTATTACGAGAAGCAGTGCGTACATAGTATTACGAGAAGCAGTACCTACATAGTATTACGAAAAGTAGTGCCTACGGATCATCACGAGAAGCAGGGCCTACATAGTATTACGAGAAGCAGTGCCTACATAGTATTACGAGAAGCAGTGCCTACGTATCATTGAGAGAAGCAGTGCTAACGTTTAAACTCATGGTACTGGCAGACACAATGCCTGCATTCAAGGGACCCTTATTGGATGAGCTGACGGAAAGGAAGACAAATGGAGCAGCAGGAGAAGGCCACTCGACCAGGTGAGGAGTCTTGCAGGCGACACATAATGAAGCTGCTGGTGTCAGCAAGTCTGTTAAAGGTTAAGTCGGAGCCCCACTCCAGACGTCCTCCTCTTCCTCCTGCTCCTCCTGTGGAGCATTTGTCTCCACAACTAGACCGTCATGTTTCTTCCCTGCTATAATGAATCAGCACAAGTCTGTGTCTGTCTGTCTGTCTGTCTGTCTGTCTGTCTGTCTGTCTGTCTCTCTCTCTCTCTCTCTCTCTCTCTCTCTCTCTCTCTCTCTCTCTCTCTCTCTCTCTCTCTCTCTCTCTCTCTCTCTCTCTCTCTCTCTCTCTCTCTCTCTCTATATATATATATATATATATCTGTCTACCTATTTATATATCTATCTATCTATCTATCTAACTATCTATCTATCTATCTATCTATCTATCTATCTATCTATCTATCTATCTATATATATATATATATATATATATATATATATATATATATATATATATATATATATATATATATATATATATATATAAATGTATATATGTATATTTATTCATTCTATCATACTTTGTCGCTGTCTCCCGCGTTAGCAAGGTAGCGCAAGGAAACAAACGAAAGAAAGGCCCAACCCACCCACATACACATGTATATACATACACGTCCTCGCATGCACATATACATACCTATACATCTTAACGTATAGATATATATACACACACAGACATATACATATATACACATGTACATGCCCTTATTCATTTCCGTCGCCACCCCGCCACACATGAAATAACATCCCCCTCCCCCTGCATGTGCGCGAAGTAGCGCTAGGAAAAGACAACAAAGGCCAAATTTGTTCACACTCACTCTCTAGCTGTCATGCATAATGCACCGAAACCACAGCTCCCTTTCCACATCCAGACCCCACAACTTTCCATGGTTTTCCCCAGGACCCCACAACTTTCCATTGTTTTCCCCAGACCCTTCACATGCCCTGGTTCAATCCATTGTTTTCCCCAGACCCTTCACATGCCCTGGTTCAATCCATTGAGAGCACGTCGGCCCCGGTATACCACATCGTTCCAATTTAGTCTATTCCTTGCACGCTTCTCATCGTCCTGCATGTTCAGGGCCCGATCACTCAAAATCTTTTACACTCCATCTTTCCACCTCCAATTTGGTCTCCCACTTCTCCTCATTCCCTCCACCTCCGACACATATATCTTCTTTGTCAATCTTTTCTCACTCATTCTCTCCGTATATATCTATATATATATTCACATATGCAACACCTTCCCCCAAATTATATATCATGCCTTTTTTTGGCAAAATACCAAGCGTGGAAAACTTATTCTTTACTATACAATCAAAACAGAAGATAAGCAAGCATCCGAGGGGTATCTACCCCTGGGGCAGAGAAGTAACTGCTGGAAAAATCTAAAACTCTCCTCGTGGCTCCGGATGTTAGGAAAATATGTCCTTGAATTCGCGACAGAGATGGGCAAGCCCTGAACACCTTCCATCCCAGAGGTGATGAGATGCGTCTTCAAGGTGGGAGGGATGTGTACCCCACTGCAATGAACGAGCCGCTTCTTCCGGAGAGACAACTTCATCAGAGACTCTCTCTCTCTCTCTCTCTCTCTCTCGCTCTCTCTCTCTCTCTCTCTCTCTCTCTCTCTCTCTCTCTCTCTCTCTCTCTCTCTCTCTCTCTCTCTCTCTCTCTCTCTCTCTCTCTCCTTGTCCCACATACTTGTGGTCAGAGCTCGGGAGGTTTTCACGTGAGTGTGGCCGACTTGGCTGACTCGTCTGTTATGGGTGAAGAATTAAGCTCACAGATCTTGATGAGAGAAGCGACAGTTTTGTATAAGGAATCCTGACTGGATCATGTTCTATATAATCCAGGCGTAATATATGCGATGGTATAACTGGAAAACTATGGTAAGTGAGGCGTCCGTGGGGTAAACGGCCGAAAGCTCTGTGAGGCGTAATAGTGGAGAGGGAGGTATGGATTCAGTGCATTGCATATGACAACTAGAGACTGAGTGTGAGCAGATGCAGTCTTTCTTTCTTTGTTCCTGGCGCTACCTTGCTAACGCGCGAAACGGTGACCTAGTGTGAAAAAGAAATATAGCGTGCATGAGATGGTCATGCTTGTTTGTTGCCCTTGCCTTTTCAGTTGATATCAAACAGAAATCTCTCTATGAAATTGACAGTTCTTAGTATTCTATGAAGTTAGCGTTCCCGGCTACAATGCATATACGGGCTGCTAGAATTGAGCGAAAGTATATACTTTATTAGTGTAAGCTGGGAGTAGGTTTTCTCTAATGCACATAGAGTTGAATACGACAGCATATTTAGAGTTATTAATCTTCCTTTCTATGTTATGTTACTTTCTTAATGCTAGTCTACCAGTAGGTGGGTGCTGAGACACCATCTGTCGAAAATTATCTATCATATTTCATTCAAGCTCTCCTCCTGACAGAGAAATACTGTTTCACAAAACTTGGATATGAAATG
Organism: Panulirus ornatus; assembly: GCF_036320965.1. NCBI lineage: Eukaryota > Metazoa > Arthropoda > Malacostraca > Decapoda > Palinuridae > Panulirus > Panulirus ornatus. The sequence continues at coordinate 19,601,796 of NC_092237.1, read as the reverse complement.
TAAAACGCAAACAATATATGTATATAAAAAAATCGGAAAAATACGCAGTATATAGAAAATGAAAAGTAAGGGGAAACACGATAAGTGATACAAATTAACAATATCATGACGGATAGGATGAGCTACAACCTAAATACAAAATATGGATACAGAAATACAGAAAAACCTACAGTAGAAGAACACAAACATACAAGGTAGAAATGTACACACTCTGTCACTAAATACACTAAGTTAGGCCAAGCGAGATCGTTATGGTCCGAGTGTGGCGGTGAGGTCGGGTTAGGCTTATCTGACTCTTTCTGACCCTCGTAACCCACGACCGGGTGGTTCAGTGACACGTTCCTCCTGTCCTAAAATGGCGGACTCGGTGACGTGTTCGTGTTCTTATACGGCATTAGCTCTACGTCTTATTAGCAGGCCATCAGAGAGCTGTATGGCAGTGGTCAGGTTTGTCTATCTTGCTTGTTAATGACTTAATGTGAAGGGCTTTCAATGTCTGAAGTCTCTTCCGATCACTACAACTAGTAATGATTTTGGTGTTATTCACAACAATCTCCCTCATTAGTCTCGTTCGATGCTTTTGTTCATGATGCTGTTTGATCCCACCTTCTTTAAGTATAGCGAGAGACAGCAGCTCAGGTCGTATGTCCGATGTTACTTATGCAGTGAGTCTGAGTTCCCCAACATTGCATCAGCAGTCATACACTACATCGGCACAACTCACACTTCCAGAGCGACAGAACATATTGTTGTTCATTACGAGCGAACAAGTTTTCGGATTATTATAGAATATTACCAGACTGATATCCTTGTCTTCATAAATCAAGAAAAATAAAAAGCATCGGAAAGATCAATAACAGTAAATATGCTGTAGAATTAAACTACATATATATATATATATATATATATATATATATATATATATATATATATATATATATATATATATATATATATATATATATATATATATTGGAAAGGATCACAATTTTGCTCGTGATCAAGATATTTCTATGAGTTCACGGGGAAAATGAAAGACGATAAATTCCCAAGTGGACTTTCGTGCAATAATCACATCATCAGGGGAGACACAAGAGAGAAATATAAGTCAGTTGACATACATCGAAGAGACGAAGCTAGGACACCAAGTTTACCAAATGGCGTCCTAGCTTCATCTCTTTGATGTATATCAACTGACTTATATTTTTCTCTTGTGTCTCCCCTGATGATGTGATTATTACAAGAAAGTGCACTTGGGAACTTATCGTGTTTCATTTTCCACGTGGACACATAGGAATATCTTGATCACGCGCAAAATTGTAATCCTTTCCAATATATATATATATATATATATATATATATATATATATATATATATATATATATATATATATATATATATATATATATATATATATATATATATATATATATATATATATATGACATTCATTTCCTCGAACCAGATGCAGGTCCAGATAACGGGAAATATGTCCATCATTATATTTGTTGTTAGCTGTCAAGAGGGACGGCTTCTGGGAACTGAAGAATTTGAGAGGGATTAGTTAGAGGATTCTTGGGAGAGAGTTAATAAAGGAAAAGGAAAAGTAAGGTGTTTATAGATCTTTGAACCCAGCTGAGGTGACTTCACTGACTGTTGTAAGTTGTATTTGAAATACAGTGCGTGGAGGTCGATGGAAACAGTGAGTGAAAGAATCATGCACCAGTTTGAAAAAAGAGCGCTTAAACTTGATTGAAATGGCGAATTGTGGAAATGTACAATCAGAGCTGGGAGTGGAATTCACTTAGAGGTTTCTCCTCGTCTCAGCACTATTCAAGGGACTGTCAGGTGTCTTTACAATGCTTCACACTCGCTGTGTACCCAACAATCAAAACCCAGCCAACGTCTGATTGGTTGGTTATTTGAGTTTTTCGGCCTAACAATTGAAAGGGAACATGAAGGCTGTCAAAGTCACGTTATTAATACCACTCGAAAAATCTTGAACGTTTGCGCTCTCACTACGTATAGGAACTTGTCAACGCTTATCTTTATCTATCTTCACCTGGTTACAAAAGATGTTGCCATACAAGATCCTGATTATATCACTAATTGATGCAGTCGCTCGTGACCTGCGTATCTAAGAAAGAGGAGCTGTTTTCCCCGTTGCAAAGAACACAAAACAGTTATTAGCTCTAACCAGTCTCCCTTTTTTAAGATAATAATATTCAGTTCCAATGCCATCTTATTTAATGACATTTTGCTCTTCGTTTGTGCACCTACTTCGTGGCGTGTTTGCTTGACTGGCTGTAATGAGGGAGGAGCCATCCGTATGCTGCCTTACCAAATATGTGTTTCACCCAAATAAGCCAAAATTCAGGTAGAATATGAAGCATATCTAATTATACTCAGGATTTAGAAAAATATATTAATACTGTGCATTTCTTTTTTAATTTGCCTTATAAAAATTTCCATTTTATCAGTGAAGCACAAAATAATGAATTCTCTAATTTCTTCCCATGAATAATTTTACGATGTTCTTTAATAAAGATAAGCTGCACGACTTTGAACACTACATAAAATCTTGTATAAAATCTTAATATGTTTGTTTAGGAGAACGATCTCTTCAGTATCACCTCGTTAGCGAAACTTCGTTCTGCCAGAGACTCTCTTCAGTATATAGCAAGGGAGCTATTAACAAACCAATCATAAAGGTAATATTTTTTCTGATTTATGACATGATAATGAACCCTTCAGCTGTGTGGTTGATCAGGCATTGGGTATGTTAGCTGTCTGGGTCACTGACCACCATTTTCAGGTGATGAGGATAATTGTAAGAACACATACACTCTCACCATGTATATGGCCCCTGACCGTCTTCAACCGATGAACTTCTAATCGAATAAATGTCATCGAAGTTGTTGTAAATCTCCTTTTGGAAATAGCATCTCCAGTGCTTCTTGATCATGAGATGAAAGTCGTATACCTTCTCTCAAGAATGATACTTTGTTTTCCCGAGTTTCATTTTATTTTCACATTATACATACGTTTTGAACTTCTGCTAACCAACTGCTGGTAATGCTGGTAACGGATTTCGTGGCGGGGCATCCTGACTAACCTCGGCAGTATGTAGATACTCTCACATCGTAACTGGCTGGCCTTCATTGCGTGATTGATCAACGGTAACGAAATACTGACAAGCTGAAAGAATAATTACACTTACGTCCACTGATGCGTTTAACGATTACTGAAAGACGAAAGATTAGATAACCAGACAGATGAACATTACATGGGTAACTGAACTATATTATCAATGTGACTCGAGGAAGTATCAATGATCATGGACTTCGTCTCAATAAACTCGACATGTTTGGTCCAAAGCATATCTCCTCTTGAGGAAACTATGTGTCGATATTCCTAGTGATTTTGCAGGCAATTACTGAAGCTGGGCAAAGCATATTGATATTAAAGTTTAGATATTGTGACATTCTTGATCTGGAGTAATTTGTTCTTTTCTGTGTTCTGTTTTGAGCAGTCAATCAGTTCATTGTAAACATTGACGATAGAATTTGTATGATATGAAAAAATAAGGGTTACAGAAGAGGTAAAAAGCGTGAATACTGGAAAGGATTACTGAAAAAAGGAGAAAAATGAATATTGGAAAGATTTATAAAAAAGGAAGAAAAAATATTTGAGAAGAATGAAAGAAAAGAGGAAGAGGAAAAAACGAGTATTTGGAAAGGATTGCAGAAAATGAAATGAAAATCAACTTTTTGGTTGACTGACTGTCTGACCGACTGACTGACTGACTGACTGACTGATAATCGAACACCTTCCTGAAATACTTCTAAGTTTCTAACCTTCTCTTGCACTTCTAAGAACCCTCCAGTAAACCCTGTCAAATCCACCAGCTTCTGTAAAACTCGTCCCACTTAGTCAAGAACCAAGATATGATGATATATAAGTATTGCCGACCACCTGTGCTGCGGAAAATTATAGATTTCACCGTCCAGGATTATATTCTGTACATAGTAGATTCAGAGAGATAAATCTACAAAAATATGAGCAATAAGGAGCAAATTGAATACCTCAGTAGACGCTAAACAGAGAAACAATGTACAGTTTTCTATGAGTAAAATGATCCATTTCAGAATTAAGAACAGGCCATAATGGAGAACCTGGTATCATCAAAGGAGTCTACACTCGAACGAATTGACAGTCTTACTTCTTCTTTTATGATGATAATAATATTGGTCATTATAACTTCCCTTAACATCACGTATCATGTATAGATTTGAAAAAAATAACCAACTGTCTTGCCATTTATATTAAGACAAAGACTCCATCATTTTCTAATAATAGATAACATTATTAGTGGAAGCAAATGATGTCTGTCTATTCAAGTCCTTTGTTCCAACGGTAATTGAATACAATTAGTAATTACTATGACAATACCCGACAGCGGCACATTATTAACAAACGTAGGTGGAGGGATACTTTATTCAAATCAATGCCAAAGATAAAGCCTTTCGCAATATATATATATATATATATATATATATATATATATATATATATATATATATATATATATATATATATATATATATATATATATATATATATATATATATATATATATATATATATATATATATATATATATATTTCATGTGTGGTGGGGTGGTCTCAAGAATGAATGAATGCAGCAAGTATGAATTATGTACATGTGTATATATGTATGTGTCCGTGTGTGGACGCATATATACATACATGTGTATGTGGGTTGGTTGGGCCATTCTTTCGTCTGTTTCCTTGCGCTACCATCGCTAACGCGGGAGACAGCGACAAAGTATAATAAATGAAATATATATGTATATATATATATATATATATATATATATATATATATATATATATATATATATATATATATATATATATATATACATATACATATATATATATATATATATATATATATATATATATATATATATATATATATATATATATATATATATATATATATATATATATATATATATATATATATATATATATATATATATCATTATCTTGTGGAGGCTAAGGTGAAGATTTGTATGGGTTTTCAGAAAAGAAGAGTGAATGTTGGGGTGAAGAGGGTGGTGAGAGTAAGTGAGCTTGGGAAGGAGACTTGTGTCAGGAAGTACCAGGAGAGATTGAGTACAGAATGGAAAAAGGTGAGAACAATGGAAGTGAGGGGAGTGGGATGTATTTAGGGAATCAGTGATAGATTGCGCAAAAGATGCTTGTGGCATGAGAAGAGTGGGAGGTGGGTTGATTAGAAAGGGTAGTGAGTGGTGGGATGAAGAAGTAAGATTATAGTGAAAGAGAAGAGAGAGGCATTTGGACGATTTTTGCAGGGAAAAAATGCAATTGAGTGGGAGATGTATAAAAGAAAGAGACAGGAGGTCAAGAGAAAGGTGCAAGAGGTGAAAAAGAGGGCAAATGAGAGTTGGGGTGAGAGAGTATCATTACATTTTAGGGAGAATAAAAAGATGTTCTGGAAGGAGGTAAATAAAGTGCGTAAGACGAGGGAGCAAATGGGAACTTCAGTGAAGGGCGCAAATGGGGAGGTGATAACAAGTAGTGATGATGTGAGAAGGAGATGGAGTGAGTATTTCGAAGGTTTGTTGAATGTGTTTGATGATAGAGTGGCAGATATAGGGTGTTTTGGTCGAGGTGGTGTGCAAAGTGAGAGGGTTAGGGAAAATGACTTGGTAAACAGAGAAGAGGTAGTAAAAGCTTTGCGAAAGATGAAAGCCGGCAAGTCAGCAGGTTTGGATAGTACTGCGGTGGAATTTATTAAAAAAGGGGGTGACTGTATTATTGACTGGTTGGTAAGGTTATTTAATGTATGTATGCCTCATGGTGAGGTGCCTGAGGATTGGCGGAATGCGTGCATAGTGCCATTGTACAAAGGCAAAGGGGATAAGAGTGAGTGCTCAAATTTCAGAGGTATAAGTTTGTTGAGTATTCCTGGTAAATTATATGGGAGGATATTGATTGAGAGGGTGAAGGCATGTACAGAGCATCAGATTGGGGAAGAGCAGTGTGGTTTCAGAAGTGGTAGAGGATGTGTGGATAAGGTGTTTGGTTTGAAGAATGTATGTGAGAAATACTTAGAAAAACAAATGGATTTGTATGTAGCATTTATGGATCTGGAGAAGGCATATGATAGAGTTGATAGAGATGCTCTGTGGAAGGTATTAAGAATATATGGTGTGGGAGGCAAGTTGTTAGAAGCAGTGAAAAGTTTTTATCGAGGATGTAAGGCATGTGTACGTGTAGGAAGAGAGGAAAGTGATTGGTTCTCAGTGAATGTAGGTTTGCGGCAGGGATGTGTGATGTCTCCATGGCTGTTTGATTTGTTTTTGGATGGGGTTGTTAGGGAGGTGAATGCAAGAGTGTTGGAAAGAGGGGCAAGTATGAAGTCTGTTGTGGATGAGAGAGCTTGGGAAGTGAGTCAGTTGTTGTTCGCTGATGATACTGCGCTGGTGGCTGATTCATGTGAGAAACTGCAGAAGCTGGTGACTGAGTTTGGTAAAGTGTGTGAAAGAAGAAAGTTAAGAGTAAATGTGAATAAGATCAAAGTTATTAGGTACAGTAGGGTTGAGGGTCAAGTCAATTGGGTGGTATGTTTGAATGGAGAGAAACTGGAGGAAGTAAAGTGTTTTAGATATCTGGGAGTGGATCTGGCAGCGGATGGAACCATGGAAGCGAAAGTGGATCATAAGGTGGGGGAGGGGGCGAAAATCCTGGGAGCCTTGAAGAATGTGTGGAAGTCGAGAACATTATCTCGGAAAGCAAAAATGGGTATGTTTGAAGGAATAGTGGTTCCAACAATGTTGTATGGTTGCGAGGCGTGGGCTATGGATAGAGTTGTGCGCAGGAGGGTGGATGTGCTGGAAATGAGATGTTTGAGGACAATGTGTGGTGTGAGGTGGTTTGATCGAGTAAGTAACGTAAGGGTAAGAGAGATGTGTGGAAATAAAAAGAGTGTGGTTGAGAGAGCAGAAGAGGGTGTTTTGAAATGGTTTGGGCACATGGAGAGAATGAGTGAGGAAAGATTGACCAAGAGGATATATGTGTCGGAGGTGGAGGGAACGAGGAGAAGTGGGAGACCAAATTGGAGGTGGAAAGATGGAGTGAAAAATATATTGAGTGTTCGGGGCCTGAACATGCAGGAGGGTGAAAGGAGGGCAAGGAATAGAGTGAATTGGATCGATGTGGTATACCGGGGTTGACATGCTGTCCATGGCTTGAATCAGGGTATGTGAAGCGTCTGGGGTAACCCATGGAAAGCTGTGTAGGTATGTATATTTGCGTGTGTGGACGTGTATGTATATACATGTGTATGGGGGTGGGTTGGGCCAATTTTCGTCTGTTTCCTTGCGCTACCTCGCAAACGCGGGAGACAGCGGCAAAAAAAAAAAAATATAAATATATATATAATGTGGGTTTGCGGCAGGGGTGTGTGATGTCTCCATGGTTGTTTAATTTGTTTATGGATGGGGTTGCTAGGGAGGTGAATGCAAGAGTTTTGGAAAGAGGGGCAAGTATGCAGTCTGTTGGCAATGAGAGAGCTTGGGAAGTGAGTCAGTTGTTGTTCGTTGATGATACAGCGCTGGTGGCTGATTCATGTGAGAAACTGCAGAAGCTGGTGACTGAGCTTGGTAAAGTGTGTGAAAGAAGAAAGTTAAGAGTAAATGTGAATGAGAGCAAGGTTATTAGGCACAGTCGGGTTGAGGGTCATGTCAATTGGGAGGTAAGTTTGAATGGAGAAAAACTGGAGGAAGTAAAGTGTTTTAGATATCTGGGAGTGGATCTGGCACCGGATGGAACCATGAAAGCGGAAGTGAATCATAGGGTGGGGGAAGGGGCGAAAATCCTGGGAGCCTTGAAGAATGTGTGGAAGTCGAGAACATTTTCTCCGAAAGCAAAAATGGCTATGTTTGAAGGAATAGTGGTTCCAACAATGCTGTATGGTTGCGAGGCGTGGGCTATGGATAGAGTTGTGCGCAGGAGGGTGGATGTGCTGGAAATGAGATGTTTGAGGACAATATGTGGTGTGAGGTGGTTTGATCGAGTAAGTAATGTAAGGGTAAGAGAGATGTGTGGAAATAAAAAGAGCGTGGTTGAGAGAGCAGAAGAGGGTGTTTTGAAATGGTTTGGGCACATGGAGAGAATGAGTGAGGAAAGACTGACCAAGAGGATATATGTGTCGGAGGTGGAGGGAACGAGGAGAAGTGGGAGATCAAATTGGAGGAGGAAAGATGGAGTGAAAAAGATATTGAGTGATCGGGGCCTGAACATGCAGGAGGGTGAAAGGCGGGGAAGGAATAGAGTGAATTGGAACGATGTGGCATACCAGGGTCGACATGCTGTCAATCGATTGAATCAAGGCATGTGAAGCGTCTGGGGTAAACCATGGAAAGTTGTGTGGGGCCTGAATGTGGAAAGGGAGCTGTGGTTTCGGGCATTATTGCATGACAGCTAGAGACTGAGTGTGAACGAATGGGGCCTTTGTTGTCTTTTCCTAGCGCTACCCCGCACACATGAGGGGGGAGGGGGATGTTATTCCACGTGTGGCGAGGTGGCGATCGGAATGAATAAAGGCAGACAGTGTGAATTGTGTGCATGTGTATATATGTATATGTCTGTGGGTGTATATATATGTGTACATTGAGATGTATGGGTATGTATATTTGCGTGTTAGGACGTGTATGTATATACATGTGTATGTGGGTGGGTTGGGCCATTTCTTTCGTCTGTTTCCTTGCGCTAACTCTCAAACGCGGGAGACAGCGACAAAGCAAAATAAATAATAAATAAATAAATAAATAAATATATATATATATATATATATATATATATATATATATATATATATATATATATATATATATATATATATATATATATATATGCACGTTTTGTGCATATATAAATGAAATAAATTAAATGAGCGAAGGAAAGAAGTAGAGATTGACAAAGAATTTGGACCTGTAACGTTATATGGAAACTGAAAGAGTTGAAGATGACAGTTAGGCTAGATCATGCACCCTCTTTGGTGAAGTAAGTTCCTGATCGACAATCTTATTATCCTTTACATTTCTCTTTCCTTTTTTTGCCGAAAAATGACATCGGTGGATCAAGCATTATTTCAGTGGAAATAAAGAAACACATAAAATAAAAGACATAATGCTATATGACTCGGCAGTGCCGACTGGTGGAAGCATGCCAATACGTATTATTGATCCGTTTTAAGATCTGATCCTATTTTCTCCTCCCTTCCTTTCGTTTGAATAGTCATGTCACGTTGCCACATGTATGTACGGTTTTTGGTGTTATATGATTCTCTCCTCACTTTTTTCCTTTATTCTTTTCAAATCGTTCGGGAAGTTTTGCTCGACATCGTATATCCCTGAGCTACCAGGGCTCTTGTGCCTACTATAGAAGAAGCTTGTTAGTTCTTTCGGGGCTAAACCTATCGATTTCCTGTGTCGTTAACGCCTAGAAGAACATTCCTGGAGCCACCAGTGGGGGGGAAAAAAACTTGAACACGCTCTCACTTCTCTTAATGGCCACTGACTGAGGAAACTTTATGGCTTCGAGTGTTTATAAGGGTTAGTTCTTTCGACCATGGTCATATAGGCCCGACAAGGTTATTCTTATATCCTTCTATCGTAAAACCTTAAAACATCTTCTTCAGGCGGTGTAGATGACCATCCACGTTCTCTGTATGTGTAGCTCTTCTTAAACTGTGGGTACCTTCGCTCGGCACTGATTGTAACTTAAGTGCTAATGTCTTTCACTGGCAGTAGGCTAGTGTGGTGGATACTTATTCAAATACTAACTTTACATAACCACAACTTTATATTGTCGTTTGGGGACTGAGATCTTAATTCTAGAAGTGTTCTTTTTGATATTATCATTTGATCTTGTTTTTGAAATTCTGAACTTTAGAATTTTCTCGTTTAGAGCAGAATGTTATCCGTTCTTGTCTGCTAGTATAGGTTCTGATTTCCTTGCTTGGTTAAT
>NC_092237.1:19577528-19591609 GCF_036320965.1 Panulirus ornatus | reverse complement strand
AGCACATCCATCCTCCGCTTGCGCACAACTTATCCATAGACCACGCCTCCGCAACCATCAAATTGTTGGAACCACTATTCCTTCTACATTACCCATTTTTGCTTTCCGAGATAATGTTTCTCGACTTCCACACATTCTTCAAGGCTCCCAGAATTTTCGCCCCCTCCCCCACCCTATGATCCACTTCGCTTCCATGATCCATCCGCTGCCAGATCCACTCCCAGATATCTAAACACTTCACTTCCCTCCAGTTTTTTTCTCCCCATTCAAACTCACCTCCCAATTGACTTGACCCTCAACCTACGTACCTAATAACCGTGCTCTTATCACATTTACTCTTAGACTTTTCCTTCTTTCACACCACTTTACCAAACTCAATCACCAGCTTCTCAGTTTTCTCACATGAACAGTCACCATCGGCTGTATCTTCAGCGAACAACACTGACATTCCCAACACCTCTCATCCCCAACCGACTTCATACTTGCCCCTCTTTCCAAAGCTCTTGCATTCACACCTCCCAACAACCCCATCCATAAACAATATATAAATATATATATATATATAATATATAAATAAATATATATATATACAATATATATATATATATATTGTATATATACGGGTGAGTGCTCAAAATTACAGAGTATAAGTTTTTGAGGTATTCGTGGTAAATTATATAGGAGGGCATTGAACTGAAGAGGTTGAAGGCCTATACCAGACATCAGATCAGGGGAAGAGCAGTGTGGTTTCAGAAGTGGTATAGTTGATGGATCAGTTGTTTCCATTGAAGAATGTTTTGAGAAATACTTAGAAAAGAGAATGGATTTGTAGTAGCATCTATGGAATCGGAGAAGGCATATGATAGAGTTAATAAAGATGCTCTGTGGAAGGTATTAAGAATATATGGTGTGGGAGGCAAGTTGTTAAAGCTGTGGGGGAATAGGTTTTATCGAGGATGTTAGGCATGTGGGACGTGTAGGAAAGAGGAAAGTTGATTGTTCTTCAGTGAATGTTAGTTTCGGCAAAGGGTGTGTGATGTCTCCATGGTTTTTAAATTTGTTTATGATGGGGTTGTTTTAGGAGGGAAATGCAAGAGTTTTGTAAACAGGGGCAAGTATCCAGTCTGTAAGTGGATGAGAGAGCTTGAAATTAGTGCAGATTGTTGTTCGCTGAGATACAGCGCTGGTGCTATCATATGAAAACTGGCAGAAGCTGGGGACTGAAGTTTTGTAAAGTGTGTGAAAGAAAAAGTTAAGAGTAAATGTGAATAAGAGCAAGCTATTAGGTACAGTAGTTTGAGGGTCAAGTCAATTGGAGGTAAGTTTGAATGGAGAAAAACTGGAGAAGTAAGTGTTTTTAGATATCTGGGAGTGGCTTGGCTGCGATGGAACCATGGTAACGGAAGTGAATCATAGGTTGGGGAGAGGGCGAAAGTTCTGGAACCTGAAGAATGCCTTGGAAGTCGAAAACATTATCTCGAAAGCGAAATGGTTGTAATGTTGAAGGAATAGTGGTTCCAATCAATTTGGATAGTTGCGAGGCGTGGGCATGGATATAGTTTTAACGCAGAGGTGTGGATGTGCTGAAATGAAGATGTTTGAGGACAATATGTGGTGTGAGGAGTTTGATCGAGTAAGTAATGTAAGGGTAAGAGAGATGTGTGGAAATAAAAAGAGTTTTGGGTTTGAGAGAGCAGAAGAGGATTTTTTGAAATTGTTTGGTCACATGGAGAGATGAATAGGAAAAGACAAGACCAAAGTAATGTATGTTCAAGGTGGAGGGGAACGAGCAGAAATGGGAGAACCAAATGTAGGTGGAAATATGGAGTGTAAAATGGTTTTGAGTGATCGTGTCCTGAAACATGCAGGAGGCAAGGCTGCCAGGATTAATCAATTGGAACGAATGTTGGGTATGCCAAGGTCGACGTCCTGTCTATGGATAGAACAAGGGCATGTGAAGCGTCCTGGTAAACCTGAAGTACTGTCGGGCCTGGATGTGAAAGGAACTGTGGTTTCGTGCATTATTAAATGACACTACAGACTGAGTGTGAACGAATAAATAATATTTATATATATATATATATAATATATATATATATATATATATTATATATATAGATTTATATATATACTATGTATATATAATATAGATAAATATATATATATAATGTATGTATATATATATATATATAATATATATATATAGAGATATATATATATAGATATATATATATATATATATATATATGAAAAAAGATATATATATATATATATAGATATATATATATATATATATATAGATAATATAAGATATATATCTAAAATATTATACTATATATATTAGATATATATATATATATATAAATATATAGGATAATAAAATATATATATATATATATATATAATATATATTATATCTTAATATATATAATATTTAATATATATATCTTTATTATATATATATAAATATATCTATATATATAATATATATTGATATATATATATATATATATATATATATATATATATATATATATATAATATATATATTTATTTATATATATACATATATATATATATATATATATATATATATATATATATTTATATATATTTATAATATATATAATAATATATATAAATATATAAAATAATATATATATAATATATAAATATATATATATATATAGATATAGATATTATATATATTAATAAATATAAATAGATATATACATATATATATATAAATAATATAATAATATATATATATAAGATCATATATATATTTATATTTATATATTTATTTATATATATATATTTATTATATATATATATATGTTTATTAGGGGTGGAGTGCTAAAAAATTAAGGGTAAAAAGTTTGTTGGATTCGTGGTAAATTTATATAGGAGGCATTGACTGGAGGGTGAAGGCCTATACAGAGCATCAGACGGGAAGAGCAGTGTGGTTTCAGAAGGGGTAGGGATGAGTGGATCAGGTTTTCCATTGAAGAATGTATTTTGGAAATATTTTAAAAAAGGAATGGATTTGTATGGATCTTGGATCAGGAGAAGGATATGATGATTTAAATAAAGATGCTTGGGAAGGTTTAAAAATATAGGGGTGTGGGAGGAAAGTTGTTGAAGCAGTGAAAAAGTTTTTTCAGGTGTTAGGCATTTTACGTGTGGGAAAGAGGGAAATATTGGTTTAGTGAAATGTAGGTTTGCGGAAAGGGTTGGGGATGCTCATGGTTGTTTAATTTTTTTATGGGGGGGTTTTTAGGGAGGTAAATGCAAGAGTTTGGAAACGGGGCAAGTATGAGTTGTTGTGGATGAAGGCTTGGAAAGTGAGTCAGTTGTTGTTCTGATGATACAGCGCTGGTGGCTGATTCTAGAAAAACTGAAAAGGTGGTGACTGATTTTTAAAGTGTGTGAAAAGAAAAATTAAAGAGTAAGTGAAAAGGCAAGGCTATTAGGTACAGTGGTTGGGGTCAAGTCAATTGGGAGGAAAGTTTGAAGGGAGAAAAACTGGGGAAGTAAAGTGTTTTAGATATCTGGGGTGGTTTTTGGCAGCGGAGGGAAAACCAGGGAAAAGGGAAAAGGAAATCTAGGTTGGGGGGGGGGCAAAAAGTTCGGGGAACCTAAAGAATGCTTGGAAGTCGAAAACATTATCTCGGAAAGGAAAATGGGTATGTTGAAGGGAATAGGGGTTCAACAAGTTGTATAGTTGCGAGGCGGGGGCTATGGATAAGTTTTAGCAGGGGGTGGATGTGCGGGAAAAGAGATGTTTGGGACAATATGTGGTGGAGGGGGTTTTGTCGGAAAGTAATTTAAGGGTAGAAAATGTGGGGAAAATAAAAAAGTTTGGTTTGAGAGGCGAAGGGGATTTTTTTGAAATTTTTGGGGTCACATGGAGAGAATGATGGGGAAAGCAGCCAAGTAATGTTTGTCAGAGGTGGGGGGGAAGGCAGAAGTGGGGCCAAATTGGAGGTGGAAAAATGGAGTGAAAAAGGTTTTTTGAGTGATCGGGGCCTAACATGCAGGAGGGCGAAGGCGTGCGGGAAAAAAAGTAAATTTGGGACGATGTGTATGCCTAGGTAAAAAAATTTTTTTATTTATAAAAAAATTTATTTAAATAAATATAATTAAAATTTTTTATTTTAATTTAATAAATATTATATATTATATATATATATAATATATAATTTTATATATATTATATATATTTATTAAAATTATATATATATATATATATATTATATATATTTTAAAAATATAATATATATTAGTATAATATATTTATATATATATTATTAAAAATTTATATATTATATATATTATAATAATATATATATATATATATATATATTTATATATATTTTATTATATTTATATATTATTTAATATATTATATATTATAAATTTTTTATAAAATTTTATTTTATATTTATTATATATTATATAAATATATTAAATATAAATAATAATTATATATTTAAATTTTTATATAAATATTATATTTTATATTTATTATATTATATATATATATATATATATATATATATATATATATTTTCTTTTTTTTTTTTTGCTTTGTCGCTGTCTCCCGAGTTTGCGAGGTAGCGCAAAGAAACAGACGAAAGAAATGGCCCAACCCACGCCCATACACATGTATATACATCCGTCCACACACGCAAATATACATACCTACACAGCTCTCCATGTTTTACCCCAGACGCTTCACATGCCCTGATTCAAACCACTGACAGCACGTCATCCCCGGTATACCACATCGATCCAATTCACTCTATTCCTTGCCCTCCTTTCACCCTCCTGCATGTTCAGGCCCCGATCACACAAAATCTTTTTCACTCCATCTTTCCACCTCCAATCTGGTCTCCCACTTCTCCTCGTTCCCTCCACCTCCGACACATATATCCTCTTGGTCAATCTTTCCTCACTCATTCTCTCCATGTGCCCAAACCGTTTCAAAACACCCTCTTCTGCTCTCTCAACCACGCTCTTTTTATTTCGACACATCTCTCTTACCCTTACGTTACTTACTTGATCAAACCACCTCACACCACATATTGTCCTCAAACATCTCATTTCCAGCACATCCATCCTCCTGCGCACAACTCTATCCATAGCCCACGCCTCGCAACCATACAACATTGTTGGAACCACTATCTCCTCAAACATACCCATTTTGCTTTCCGAGATAATGTTCTGGACTTCCACACATTCTTCAAGGCTCCCAGGATTTTCGCCCCCTCCCCCACCCTATGATTCACTTCCGCTTCCATGGTTCCATCCACTGCCAGATCCACTCCCAGATATCTAAAACACTTTACTTCCTCCAGTTTTTCTCCATTCAAACTTACCTCCCAATTGACTTGAACCTCAACCCTACTGTACCTAATAACCTTGTTCTTATTCACATTTACTCTTAACTTTCTTCTTTCACACACTTTACCAAACTCAGTCACCAGCTTCTGCAGTTTCTCACATGAATCAGCCACCAGCGCTGTATCATCAGCGAAAAGCAACTGACCCACTTCCCAAGCTCTCTCATCCACAACAGACTTCATACTTGCCCCTCTTTCCAAAACCCTTGCATTTACCTCCCTAACAATCCCATCCATAAACAAATTAAACAACCATGGAGACATCACACACCCCTGCCGCAAACCTACATTCACTGTGAACCAATTACTTTCCTCTCTTCCTACACGTACACATGCCTTACATCCTCGATAAAAACTTTTCACTGCTTCTAACAACTTTCCTCCCACACCATATATTCTTAATGCCTTCCACAGAGCATCTCTATCAACTCTATCATATGCCTTCTCCAGATCCATAAATGCTACATACAAATCCATTTGCTTTTCTAAGTATTTCTCACATACATTCTTCAAAGCAAACACCTGATCCACACATACTCTACCACTTCTGAAACCACACTGCTCTTCCCCCATCTGATGTTCTGTACATGCATTCATCCGCTCAATCAATACCCTCCCATATAATTTACCAGGAATACTCAACAAACTTATACCTCTGTAATTTGAGCACTCACTCTTATCCCCTTTGCCTTTGTACAATGGCACTATGCACGCATTCCGCCAATCCTCAGGCACCTCACCATGAGTCATACATGAGTCATACATGAGTCATACTGCTACTCTTTCCCTTGCTCCTGTCCTCTCACTAACCCCTGACTTTATTCCCAAGACATTCCCAAACCATTCTTCCCCTTTACCCTTGAGCTTCGTTTCACTCAGAGCCAAAACATCCAGATTCCTTTCCTCAAACATACTACCTATCTCTCCTTTTTTCACATCCTAGTTTCATCCACATACATTTAGACACCCCAGTCTGAGCCTTCGAGGAGGATGAGCACTCCCCGCGTGACGCCTGCTTCTGTTTCCGATTTTGGAAAGTTAAAAATACAAGGAGGGGAGGATTTCTGGCCCCCCACTCCCGTCCCCTCTAGTCGCCTTCTACGACACGCGAAATGCGTGGGAAGTATTCTTTCACCCCTATCCCCTGGGATAACATACATATATATATATATATATATATATATATATATATATATATATATATATATATATATATATATATATATATATATATATATATATATATATATATATGTATATATATATATATATATATATATATATATATATATATATATATATATATATATATATATATATATATATATATATATATATATATATATATATATATATATAAACACACATACACACATACATACATATACACATATGAAAAATGTATGAAATAATTTAGAAAACTGAAACTTCTAGCTTGAAATGAAATGAAAAATGAATGTCACATAATGGTTCAACCTCTGGCTATGGAAAAGGGAAATGTATAATTTATTTACACAAACGTCAATAGTAGTTTTCATCAATTTAACCACTGTATCATACTGCCTGGTCCACTTCTCTTATCATGAAACAGGAATATTGGCTTATGATGTTTCTTAATTGTCTTCATTACACAAAGTACAACCATATCTTGAATACATGAGGGTAGGTAGTTGGTCATCCGCCATAATAAAGCCTTGACAGACCAAAAATTTATCTGGACCTCAACTTTTCCAGTACATTTATGAAAAACACCTTTTTATATACATATATATATATATATATATATATATATATATATATATATATATATATATATATATATATATATATATATATATATATATATATATATATATATATATATCTTTTCTTTCTTTCAAATTATTCGCCATTTCCCGATTAGCGAGGTAGCGTTAAGAACAGAGGACTGGGCCTTTGAGGGAATACCCTCACCTGGCCCAATTCTCTGTTCCTTCTTTTGGAAAAAAAAAAAAAAAAAAAACGAGAGGGGAGGATTTCCAGCCCCCCGCTCCCTCCCCTTTTAGTCGCCTTCTACGACACGCAGGGAATACGTGGGAAGTATTCTTAATCCCCTATCCCCAGGGATATATATATATATATATATATATATATATATATATATATATATATATATATATATATATATACATAGACACACACACAAGAGTGGCAGCGTGGTGGCTGAAGAGAGGGGTGAGGGGTGTCAGCGCTCCTCAGGAAGAGAGTGAGCGAGTACTGCTGAGGGTTCTCGTGAGTGAGCTCTGACAGCAGAGTTTTTAAATCATAGCGGTAGGTGTCTAGGTTTAGGTCCGCCCTCGAGACCAAGCCAGGGAAGGCCTGTCTGTTCCTCGTGAACGGCCATAACAGACATAGACCAAGCCAAGGAGGATCAGTGTGTTCCCTGTGGGCGGCCACAACACGCAGGCTTCTTTGGAGATCAAGGATACGACTAGTTGCTGGGGTGATCTCCTAGGGATCGGGGTCAGGCCTGGCTGCTGGGGTGTCCTCCTAGGGATCGAGGTCAGGCCTGGCTGCTGGAGTGTTCTCCTATGTATATATATATATATATATATATACCCTATCTCTGGGGATAGGGGAGAAAGAATACTTCCCACGTATTCCTTGCTTGTTGTAGAAGGTGACTAAAAGGGGAAGGAAAGAGGAGGCTGGAAATCCTCCCCTCTCGTTTTTTTTTTTTTTTGATTTTCCAAAAGAAGGAGCCGAGAAGGGGGGCAGGTGAAGATATTACCTCAGAAGCTCAGTCCTCTTTTCTTAACGCTACCTCGCAAACGCGGGAAATGTCGAATAGTATTAAAAAAAGGAAAAAAATATATCTTAACTTTGTAAATGGGGAAACAGAAGAAGGAGTCACGGCCGGAGTGCTCATCCTCCTCGAAGGCTCAGATTGGGTGTCTAAGTGTGTGTGGATGTAACCAAGATGAGAAAAAAGGAGAGATATGTAGTTTGTATGAGGAAAGGAGCATGGTTGTTTTGGCTCTGAGTGAAACGAAGCTCAAGGGTAAAGGGGAAGACTGGTTTGGGAATGTCTTGGGAGTAAAGTCAAGGGTTAGTGAGAGGACAAGAGCAAGGGAAGGAGTAGCACTACTCCTGAAACAAGATTGGTGGGAGTATGTGATAGAGTGTAAGAAAGTGAACTGTAGATTGATATGGGTAAAACTGAAAGTGGATGAAGAGAGATGGGTGATTATTGGTGCATATGCTCTATGGTAAAGGAGAAGATTGGTTTGGGAATGTCTTGGGAGTAACGTCAAGGGTTAGTGAGAGGATAAGAGCAAGGGAAGGAGTAGCACTACTCCTGAAACAGGAATGGTGGGAGTATATGATAAAGTGTAAGAAAGTGAACTCGAGATTAATATGGGTAAAACTAAAAATGGATGGAAAGAGATGGGTGATTATTGGTGCACATGCATCTGGGCATGATAAGAAAGATCATGAGAAGCAAGTATTTTGGGAGCAGCTGAGTGAGTGTGTTAGTAGTTTTGATGTACGAGACCGGGCTATAGTGATGGGTGATTTGAATGCAAAGGTGAGTAATGTGGCAGTTGAGGGAATAGCTGGTGTACATGGCGTGTTCAGTGTTGTAAATGGAAATGGTGAAGAGCTTGTAGATTTATGTGCTGAAAAACGACTGGTGATTGGGAATACCTGGTTTAGAAATAGAGATATACATAAGTATACATATGTAAGTAGGAGAGATGGCCAGAGAGCGTTATTGGATTACGTGTTAATTCATAGGTGCACGAAAGAGAGAATTTTGGATGCTAATGTGTTGAGAGGTGCAACTGGAGTTATGTCTGATCATTATCTTGGGAGGCGAAGGTAAAGATTTGTAGAGGTTTTCAGAAAAGAAGAAAGAATGTTGGGTTGAAAAGAGTGGTGAGTGTAAGTGGGCTTGGGAAGGAGACTTGTGTGAGAAAGTAACAGGAGAGACTGAGTACAGAATGGAAAAAAGGAGAGAGCTAAGAATGTAAGGGAAGTTGGGGAGGAATGGGATGTATTTAAGGAAGCACTGATGGCTTGCGCAAAAGATGCTTGTGGCGTGATTAGCATGGGAGGTGGGCAGATTAGATACGGTAGTGAGTGGAGGGATGAAGAAGTAAGATTATCAGTGAAAGAGAAGAGAGAGGCATTTGGATGATTTTTCTAGGAAAAAAAATGTATAAAAGAAAGAGGAAGAAGGTCAAGAGAAAGGTGCAACAGGTTAAAAAGAGGGCAAATGAGAGTTGGGGTGAGAGAGTATCGTTAAATTTTAGGGAGAATAAAAAGATGTTTTGGAAGGAGGTAAATAAAGAGCGTAAGACAAAGGAAGAAATGGGAACATCAGTGAAGGGGGCTAATGGGGAGGTGATAACAAGTAGTGGTGATGTGAGAAGAAGATGGAGTGAGTATTTTGAAGGTTTGTTGAATGTTTTTGATGATAGAGTGGCAGATGTAGGGTGTTTTGGTCGAGGTGGTGTGGAAAGTGAGAGGGTTAGGGAAAATAATTGGTAAATAGAGAAGAGGTAGTAAAAGCTTTGCAGAAGATGAAAGCGAGTTTGGATGGTATTGCAGTAGAATCTATTCAAAAAAGGGGTGACTCTATTGTTGACTGGTTGGTAAGGTTATTTAATGTAATGTATGTCTCCTGGTGAGGTGCCTGAGGGTTGGCAGAATTCTTGCATAGTGCCATTGTACAAAGGCGAAGTTGATAAAAGTGAGTGCTCAAATTACAGAGGTATAAGTCTGTTGAGTATTCCTGGGAAATTAAATGGGAGGGTACTGATTGAGATGGTGAAGGCGTGTATAGAGCATCAGATTGGGATAGAGCAGTGTGGTTTCAGAGGTGGTAGAGGATGTGTGGATCAGGTATTTGCTTTGAAGAATGTATGTGAGAAATACTTAGAAAAGCAAATGGATTTGTATGTAGCATTTATGGATCTGGAGAAGGCATATGATAGAGTTGATAGAGATGCTCTGTGGAAGGTATTAAGAGTACATGGTGTGGGAGGTAAGTTGTTAGAAGAAGTGAAAAGTTTTTATTGAGGATGTGAGGCATGTGTACTTGTAGGAAGAGAGGAAAGTGATTGGTTCCAAGTGAATGTCGGCTTGCGGCAGGGGTGCGTAATGTCTCCATGGTTGTTTAATTTGTTTATGGATTGAGTGGTTAGGGAGGTGAATGAAAGGGCATCGGAGAGAGGGGTAAGCATGCAGTCTTTTGTGGATGAGACAGCTTGGGAAGTGAGTCAGTTGTTGTTGGCCGATGATTCAGCGCTGGTCACTGATTTGGGTGAGAAACTGCAGAAGCTGGTGACTGAGTTTGGTAGAGTGTGTGAGAGAATAAAGCTGAGAGCAAATGTGAATAAGAGCAAGGTTATTAGGTACAGTAGGGTTGAGGGTCAAGTCAATAGGGAGGTAAGTTTGAATGGAGAAAAACTGGAGGAAGTGAAGTGTTTTAGATATCTGGTAGTGGATTTATCAGCGGATAGAACCATGGAAGCAGAAGTGAGTCTCAGGGTGGGGGAGGGAGCAAATGTTCTGGGAGCGTTGAAGAATGTGTGGAAGGCGAGAACTTTATCTCAGAGAGCAAAAATGGGCATGTTTGAAGGAACAGTGGTTCGAATAATGCTATATGGTTGTGAGGCACAGGCGATAGGGAGGGTTTTGCGGAGGAGGGTGGATGTGTTGGAAATGAGATGTTTGACGACAATATGAGGTGTGAGGTGCTTTGATCGAGTAAGTAATGAAAGGGTAAGAGAGAAGTGTGGGGATAAAAAGAGTTTGGTTGAGAGAGCAGAAGAGGGCGTATTGAAATGGATTGGTCATATGGAGAGAATGAGTGGGGAAAGATTGACAAGGAAGATATATGTATCAAAGGTGGAGGGAACGAGGAGAAGTAGGAGACCAGATTCGAGGTGGAGGAGGTAGTGAAAAAGATTTTGAGCGACCGGGGCCTGAACATACAGGAGGATGAAAGGTGCGCAAGGAATAGAATGAATTGGAACGACGTGGTATACCGGGGTCGACCTGCTGTCAATGGATTGAACCAAGGCATGTGAAGCGTCAGGGGTAGACCATTGAAAGTTTTGTGGGGCTTGGATGCGGAAAGGGAGCTGTGGTTTCGGTGCATTATCCGTGACAGCTAGAGACTGAGTGTGAACGAATGCGGCCTATGTTGCCTTTTCCTAGCACCATCTCGCGCGCACGTGGGGGAGAGGGGATTTTTATTTCATGTATGGCGGGGTGGCGGTGGAATGGATGAAGACAGCATGTGTGAATTATGTACATATGTATATATGTATATGTCTGTGTATGTTTGTATATGTATACGTTGAAATGTATAGGTATGTATCTGTGTGTGTGTGGACGTTTATGTATATACATGTGTATGGAGGTGGGGTGGGCCATTCTTTCGTCTGTTTCCTTGAGCTACCTCGCTAGCGCAGGAGACAGCATCAGAGTATAATAATAATAATAAAAAGAAAAGAATATATATATATATATATATATATATATATATATATATATATATATATATATATATATATATATATATATATATATATATATATATATATATATATATAAATATATTTGTATATATATATAAATATATTTGTATATATATATATATATATATATATATATATATATATATATATATATATATATATATATATATATATATATATATATATATATATATATATTTTTTTTTTTTTTTTTTTTTTTTTTTTATACTTTGTCGCTGTCTCCCGCGTTTGCGAGGTAGCGCAAGGAAACAGACGAAAGAAATGGCCCAACCCCCCCCCATACACATGTACATACACACGTCCACACACGCAAATATACATACCTACACAGCTTTCCATGGTTTACCCCAGACGCTTCACATGCCTTGATTCAATCCACTGACAGCACGTCAACCCCTGTATACCACATCGCTCCAATTCACTCTATTCCTTGCCCTCCTTTCACCCTCCTGCATGTTCAGGCCCCGATCACACAAAATCTTTTTCACTCCATCTTTCCACCTCCAATTTGGTCTCCCTCTTCTCCTCGTTCCCTCCATCTCCGACACATATATCCTCTTGGTCAATCTTTCCTCACTCATTCTCTCCATGTGCCCAAACCATTTCAAAACACCCTCTTCTGCTCTCTCAACCACGCTCTTTTTATTTCCACACATCTCTCTTACCCTTACGTTACTTACTCGATCAAACCACCTCACACCACACATTGTCCTCAAACATCTCATTTCCAGCACATCCATCCTCCTGCGCACAACTCTATCCATAGCCCACGCCTCGCAACCATACAACATTGTTGGAACCACTATTCCTTCAAACATACCCATTTTTGCTTTCCGAGATAATGTTCTCGACTTCCACACATTTTTCAAGGCTCCCAAAATTTTCGCCCCCTCCCCCACCCTATGATCCACTTCCGCTTCCATGGTTCCATCCGCTGACAGATCCACTCCCAGATATCTAAAACACTTCACTTCCTCCAGTTTTTCTCCATTCAAACTCACCTCCCAATTGACTTGACCCTCACCCCTACTGTACCTAATAACCTTGCTCTTATTCACATATATATATATATATATATATATATATATATATATATATATATATATATATATATATGTAGTAGGATATTTAGTATGTAGTAGGATATTTATTTTTATTTGATATGTACTTTCATTATAACTTTTTTTTTTTAGTTCATGATGTGTTAATACTTGAAATCTGAAGTTTGTTAAATGACAGCCATTATTTTACTGATAAGTATTAGAGACTGTTTGGAAATGAAGGACTGTATGCAGAATATTGAATATCCCTGGGGATAGGGGAGAAAGAATACTTCCCACGTATTCCCTGCGTGTCGTAGAAGGCGACTAAAAGGGGAGGGAGTGGGTGGCTGGAAATCCTCCCCTCTCGTTTTTTTTTTTTTTTAATTTTCCAAAAGAAGGAACAGGGAGGGGGGCCAGGTGAGGATTTTCCCTCTAAGGCCCAGTCCTCTGTTCTTAACGCTACCTCGCAAACGCGGGAAATGGCGAATAGTATGAAAAAAAAAAAAAAAAATATATATATATATATATATATATATATATATATATATATATATATATATATATATGTGGTTTCAGAAGTGGTAGAGGATGTGTGGATCAGGTGTTTGCTTTGAAGAATGTATGTGAGAAATACTTAGAAAAGCAAATGGATTTGTATGTAGCATTTATGGATCTGGAGAAGGCATATGATAGAGTTGATAGAGATGCTCTGTGGAAGGTATTAAGAATATATGGTGTGGGAGGAAAGTTGTTAGAAGCAGTGAAAAGTTTTTATCGAGGATGTAAGGCATGTGTACGTGTAGGTTTGCGGCAGGGGTGTGTGATGTCTCCATGGTTGTTTAATTTGTTTATGGATGGGGTTGTTAGGGAGGTAAATGCAAGAGTTTTGGAAAGAGGGGCAAGTATGAAGTCTGTTGGGGATGAGAGAGCTTGGGAAGTGAGTCAGTTGTTGTTCGCTGATGATACATCGCTGGTGGCTGATTCATGTGAGAAACTGCAGAAGCTGGTGACTGAGTTTGGTAAAGTGTGTGAAAGAAGAAAGTTAAGAGTAAATGTGAATAAGAGCAAGGTAATTAGGTACA
>NC_092237.1:19570028-19572528 GCF_036320965.1 Panulirus ornatus | reverse complement strand
TCGTAAAGCTCTTGTCCTCCGCCATCAGAAAATGGCTGTAAAAGGTACTGTATTGAGGACGTTACATATGGGGGGGGGGGAGGGTACAGAATATCATGCACTGTTGCCTTCTCATCTCATTTATGGAAGACTATGGTCAAAGGGCCACATGCGTTGTGGGTGCATGAGATCTAAGCATTGTCATTAACACGTGAAGAAGGTATTAGAAATCCTACAGTTGGCGATCTAGCTAGACAATAGATGCCTTAATGACTCTGGTTTATGATAAGCCAAAAGGCCAAGCAATCAACCATCCTATAGATGAATATTCATTTTCTTTCATTTACTTTTCTCTTCATTTTCAGTGCTGTCTCTGTACCATCAGTATTGATGAATTTCGAATCCAGGATGTATTTTCAGCTTCAGCTGATCTCAGCTGAGACTTATCAATCCTCTCAGTGCTATACACAGAGAAAGATCTAACTCGATGGAAATGCAAGAGCGTAGAGTTATATTCTGGAATCATAGAATGAAACTGTGCTCGAAGTTTCATATGCTCACTAGCTAATACCATACCAGCCATTAATCTTCACGTACAGCAAAAGCCAACATGAGTTAAGCTCTTAAGAATCAAGAGCTGTGGGTGAGTGATGGTCATGAGATGAAGTTGTGAGATTACACAACAAAATAACGGAGTCATCCATGAGATATTATCATGTCTTCTTTAAATTTCCGTACTTACGTAATGTTCACGTTCGGATTACTTGCATGGGTCGATGACATTTGTTGGTGAGATTAACACGGAACAATTTTAAACATTACATGTTTTATCAAACTACGCTACGTGAGCGAACCTCTAAGTAGCAATATCAGGCGTGTTGCATGCGAGTGCGTGCAAAAGAAGCAAAAAAAGTAACTTGGATGTGAGATTGCCGAGTGAAATGTTGGAAAAATACTCAAGTCCAGTGAGTTTCAGAAAGCGTTTTCAAATATGTAAGTCCATTGTGAAGCAGACACCCTTGGGTCCGACCAGACCTTCAGGTTATCGTAATGGATTCTTACTAAGCTCTCGACCTACAGACTGTCAAAGATACTCACTCTTCCTCCGAGGTGGACACAGCACCACTCCCTGTGTACAGTGGTAAGAGATAACATCATTGGATTCCATGGATCAGCTAAAAAAGATAAGGATAAATAGCAGGAGATTATAATGAAAATGAAAACATATCAGTGTATCGTGAAGAGCAGAAGATTGTATTCGTCGTGGATTAGTGTCAAGGTGGATTATCCTTAGGTAAGTTGTATCGCTCATTACTGAAAGATAATGGCACGGGATTTCATTGGCATTATTGCTCTTCGCGTCTTTCTTTCCGAAAAGAAAGTCTCAGGTTTCTTAGATGTAGACGTGTAAGTGACTGCAAAACCATAAAAAAGTAATATATATATATATATATATATATATATATATATATATATATATATATATATATATATATATATATATTAGTTATTTCACTTTGGCGCTGTCTCCCGCGTTAGCGAGGTAGCGCAAGGAAACAGACGAAAGAAAGGCCCAACACACTAACATACACATGTATATACATAAATGTCAACGCACAAAAATAAACAGACCTATACATCTCAACGTATACATATATATACACATACAGACATATACATATACACACATGTACATAATCTATACTTGCTGCCTTTATTCATTCCCATCGCCACCCCGCCACACATGAAATGATAACCCCCTTCCCCAGCATGTGCGCGAGGTAGCGCTAGGAAAAGACATCAAAGACCACATTCGTTCACACTCAGTCTCTAGCTGTCATGTATAATGAATCGAAACCACAGCTCCCTTTCCACATCCAGGCCCCACAAAACTTTCCATGGTTTACCCAATACGCTTCACATGCCCTGGTTCAATCCACTGACAGCACCTCGACCCCGATAAACCACATCGTTCCAGTTAACTCTAATCCTTGCACGCCTTTCACCCTCCTACATAGTCAGGCTCCGATCATTCAAAAATTTTTTCAATCCATCTTTCCACCTCCAATTTGGTCTCCCACTTCTCATCGTTCCCTCCACCTCTGACACATATATCCTCTTGGTCAATCTTTCCTCACTCATTCTCTCCATGTGACCAAACCATTTCAAAACACCCTCTTCTGCTATCTCAACCACACTCTTTTTATTACCACACATCTCTCTTACCCTATTATTACTTACTCGATCAAACCACCTCACACCACATATTGTCCTCAAACATCTCATTTCCAGCACATCCACTCTCCTCCGCACAACTCTATCTATAGCCCACGCCTCGCAACAATATAACATTGTTGGAACCACTATTCCTTCAAACATACCCATTTTCGCTTTCCGAGATAATGTTCTCGACTTCCACGTACTCTTCAACGCTCCCAGAACTTTCGCCCCCCTCCTCCACCCTATGATTCACTTCCGCTTCCATGGTTCCATCCGCTGTCAAATCCACTCCCAGATATCT
>NC_092237.1:19560280-19565280 GCF_036320965.1 Panulirus ornatus | reverse complement strand
ACCACTTCTGAAATCACACTGCTCTTCCCCAATTTGATGCTCTGTACATGCCTTTACCCTCTCAACAAATACCCTCCCATATAATTTCCCAGGAATACTTAACAAACTTATACTTCTGTAATCTGAGCATGCATTCAGCCAATCCTCATGTGCGTTATCATGAGTCATGCATACATGAAATATCCTTACCAACCAGGCAACAATACAGTCACCCCCTTTTTTAATAAATTCCACTGCAATACCATCCAAATCCGCTGCCTTGCCGGCTTTCATCTTCTGCAAAGCTTTTACTACCTCTTCTCTGTTTACCAAATAATTCTCCCTAACCTCTCACTTCGCACACCACCTCGACCATATATATCTCTCTTGTGTCTCCTCTGATGATGTGATTATTACACAAAAGTACAGTTGGTGTTTTGTTTTCCCCCTGGACTCAAAGGAATATGTATACAAATGAACGGAGAACTTGATGGAATTGATTGAGGAACAAATGAAAAAATCATGGAACCATGAACAACACATCGAACATCCCGATTAAGGCCTTACAGGAAGAGAAGTTGGGAGCGAAAAATTATATGTGAAAGACTTTGCAATCACTCTAATGAAAGACATTCATTCAAAAAGAAAATGCATTAAACAGTGCTTACAAGCCAAGTAACGAGTGGTATGATAATGAGAATTTTCACAACGAGAGACAAAGCGCTAACGATAAGAACGTATGATGTGTAGGGTCACGAAGTAAACTTATGGAAATAAACAATTCAAAAGGAAGGCAAAAACACTTCCTAGACAACCAGTAGTGTTCAATCATTTTTCAATGAACACATCCTAGATTCATTCACCAAATTACATCGCACTTGGTTAATGCTTTGCCACACACCTAACCCATATTATTGTCCTTAAGATTTATCTACAATTTGTGTTGTTTTATGCATTCTTAGATTTATTCAGTTGGAGTATGCGACTATCAATTTGTACATTACAAGAAAGTAAATCTCTCAGATGTCTCTCATAATGTTAAGGCAATAACATCATGAAACTTCATTTATTTGTGTATGTACATATATATATATATATATATATCTTTTCTTTCTTTCTTTTAAACTATTCGCCATTTCCCGCGTTAGCGAGGTAGCGTTAAGAACAGAGGACTGGGCCTTTTTTGGAATATCCTCACCTGGCCCCCTCTGTTCCTTCTTTTGGAAAATCAAAAAAAAAAAAAAACGAGAGGGGAGGATTTCCAGTCCCCCGCTCCCTCCCCTTTTAGTCGCCTTCTACAACATGCAGGGAATACGTGGGAAGTATTCTTAATCCCCTATCCCCAGGAATAATATATATATATATATATATATATATATATATATATATATATATATATATATAT
The DNA here is from genome assembly GCF_036320965.1 of Panulirus ornatus. Lineage (NCBI taxonomy): Eukaryota > Metazoa > Arthropoda > Malacostraca > Decapoda > Palinuridae > Panulirus > Panulirus ornatus. The sequence goes on along the minus strand of NC_092237.1, from coordinate 19,563,896 downwards.
ATATATATATATATATATATATGTATATATTTTTTTCTTTTTTTATTATACTTTGTCGCTGTCTCCCGCGTTTGCGAGGAAGATCAAAGGAAACAGACGAAAGAAATGGCCCAACCCACCCCCATACACATGTATATACATACGCCCACACACGCAAATATACATACCTACACAGCTTTCCATGGTTTACCCCAGACGCTTCACATGCCCTGATTCAATCCACTGACAGCACGTCAACCCCGGTATACCACATCGATCCAATTCATTCTATTCCTTGCCCTCCTTTCACCCTCCTGCATGTTCAGGCCCCGATCACACAAAATCTTTTTCACTCCATCTTTCCACCTCCAATTTGGTCTCCCACTTCTCCTCGTTCCCTCCACCTCCGACACATATATCCTCTTGGTCAATCTTTCCTCACTCATTCTCTCCATGTGCCCAAACCATTTCAAAACACCCTCTTCTACTCTCTCAACCACGCTCTTTTTATTTCCATACATCTCTCTTACCCTTACGTTACTTACTCGATCAAACCACCTCACACCACACATTGTCCTCAAACATCTCATTTCCAGCACATCCATCCTCCTGCGCACAACTCCATCCATAGCCCACGCCTCGCAACCATACAACATTGTTGGAACCACTAGTCCTTCAAACATACCCATTTTTGCTTTCCGAGATAATGTTCTCGACTTCTACACATTCTTCAAGGCTCCCAGGATTTTCGCCCCCTCCCCCACCCTATGATCCACTTCCGCTTCCATGGTTCCATTCGCTGCCAGATCCACTCCCAGAAATCTAAAACACTTTACTTCCTCCAGTTTTTCTCCACTCAAACTTACCTCATAATTGACTTGACCCTCAACCCTACTGTACCTAATTACCTTGCTCTTATTCACATTTACTCTTAGCTTTCTTCTTTCACACACTTTACCAAACTCAGTCACCAGCTTCTGCAGTTTCTCACATGAATCAGCCACCAGCGCTGTATCATCAGCGAACAACAACTGACTCACTTCCCAAGCTCTCTCATCCCCAACAGACTTCATACTTGCCCCTCTTTCCAAGACTCTTGCATTCACCTCCCTAACAACCCCATCCATAAACAAATTAAACAACCATGGAGACATCACACACCCCTGCCGCAAACCTATATATATATATATATATATATATATGTGTGTGTGTGTGTGTGTGTGTGTGTGTCTGTGTGTGTGTGTGTCTGTGTGTGTGTATGGACCAGAAAAATAGTCCTTCAACATCATATAAAAACAATTCAACTGCTCTACTTTAAACTACGCCCCACCTGTCTTCCAACCTATCAAAAACAAAATATATGAAAGCCGTAGGCCAAACAAAATAATGCACTCAGAACAACCACAGGTTGCCTAGCAACCACAAACACTCATCACTTTCGAAAAGAAATCCTTCCAATACATTTTCACCTCAATATGCTCGGCACTCATTTCCTTGTAACAGCGCTAGACCCCTACCACCCAAACCACTTTATAGTTAGCCACCAAATGCCAAGTAAAAATATCCCTACCTCACACAGCAGTGACCTCTACTCATAGATTCCTCACCCCCAATACATATAACACTAACGAAGGACATACACACTGAAATATTCTGACAAGTACAAATCAAATGACCTACCTAGTCAATCTAAAACTCCAACACACCAAACTTTCACCCATCAGAAACTATATTCCCCAGACAAACACGAGTCACACTCTCCCAACTACGCTCTGGACATCATCCATCACTGCATCACAACAAACACCATTTCAACGTATCCGAAGACCCTTCATGCTCACAATTCAACTACTACAAGAAGACACTGAACATTTATTATTCAAGTATCCTGCTGTCCCTGCACATAGAGGAAGCAATAATATCACAGCACTTTGTGACTTGTGGGCCCAACCGATTGACGTGGCCAGCCTCCTGAATGCTGCAAGGGCTTCAGAAGGATAGAGGGAACTCATGGGCAGGAAGAATATATATATATATATATATATATATATATATATATATATATATATATATATATATATATATATATATATATATCCCTGGGGATAGGAGATTAAGAATACTTCCACGTATTCCCTGCGTGTCGTAGAAGGCGACTAAAAGGGGAGGGAGCGGGGGGCTGGAAATCCTCCCCTCTCTTATGTTTTTTTTTTTCAAAAGGAGGAACAGAGGGGGCCAGGTGAGGATATCCCACAAAGGCCCAGTCCTCTGTTCTTAACGCTACCTCGCTAACGCGGGAAATGGCGAATAGTTTAAAAGAAAAAAAAAAAAAATATATATATATATATATATATATATATATATATATATATCATTTTACCCAACTACGCTGGCTAACATCTCAGCGTGGGAGTCGGCAAGCTGGCTGCCCCCGACGAGACGAAGCAGTGCTCCCACACTCTGCCTCTAATGCTCTTCCTGACAAATGGGTTCTGAAGGCTGGAAGAAAATGTGAGATAAAAAATGAGTTCTGGGCTGGTAGCGGCCCTGCTCTGCGTGTGGAAGATACGTCATGCCACACGATTAATGGCGAGACTTTAGAGAGGTAAGCTACACATTATTTTGCTATCTTATGTATGTATATCAAAACAATAGCATTTACACGTGATCGCGTTTTCTCAACAGAATCAGAGCTGCCGTCAACTTAATTTCCTGTCACCACCTTATACAATACCTGGAATAGTCAGAGAGGCATTGTCAGTGGATTGCTCTGCTGTACAGTTGGAGATTAAAGGAAGAGATCTATAAAGAAGATTTGGAATCCATATCATGAACGAGATTAGTGATGAGATACATCATCGTGCTTCGCATGGTAAGGCAAGATTATATATATACATACTAGATATTACTACCAATCTTAAAGTAATTGGATACCTGAGAGAGTTTATAGTTATAGTCAATGCTCTTACAATAAGCAAATGGTTATTACAAAACTGTCAAATTTCAAATTGATATCATGGAACCGCTGAGAGTCCCATATCAAACGCCTACCATTTGAGCAATCCACAATTACCAGTGATTCTTGTAAAAGACAGTCGCTGTATGTCAACTATTCCCTTAACATCCGAGTTCCATTTCTTTCTCGTAACAAAGAACAAAAGTAGACTAACACGTAATCCTCCCATAAGAATACTGTCTCTTTCTGAAATTTGCTTGTTTATACCTGAGCGTTTGCCAGGCTGTTTCACACTAGTAACCTCATCCTACTGTGGTTGAGTTCATATCTATGGCTTTGTGCGAGACGTTTTGACGTTTCCGTGAAATTTTTTAACATTTTCACCGTAAGACTTGAATGAGAAATCTTTTCCCAGGTCCCGCCACTGAGAGTTTTGGCAGATTACATTTCTATGATATGAACGTAGGACTTGCGTGACTGTTATTGTGATAATATTGTAGGTGAGGTAAATAAGAGGAAAATATTGTCATAACAAATTCGTAAGAATAGGTTATTGTTATGATGATTTAAGATGAGACGAATACCAGAAGTTCCATGGTAAGGCTGTTTAGCAATTTCAACGCCAGAAGATGATATAACTTTATAGGTTAGAATGGTTAGAGAGAGAGAGAGAGAGAGAGA
>NC_092237.1:19535280-19555280 GCF_036320965.1 Panulirus ornatus | reverse complement strand
TCTTTTGCTAAAGGGTTTTCTTTATCAGCGTGAACTGTTGCATATCTTTTCTTCTTCTGATTTTCACCTTAATGAAGAGCGTTAATTTGTTCTAACACACTCCATATTTTCCTATCATAGTTACATGAATATATTGGCTTTCCTTCTATTATCGTAAACCATATTTTCCAGAGCCTAAATACTTAATTTGCTGCTAAACTATGTTTAATCCCATCAGCAATCACTACCTGCCTCTACTACTGTGCAGTAAACACTTCCCTGTCCTTCCATAGTCTTGCAATGGAAATTCGTTTTCACCACAATCATACACAACTGGATTGTCAGTGAAATGGCGACGATGAGAAGGACACAGGCGTACGTGCAGTTCCTGGAGGCATTAGCTTTGTTAAACTTTGTTAAACCCTTATCCCATCAGGCTGACAAATGGCAATGATACCTGCTTCCCACTGGGTGGTGGAATAGCTACCCCTCCGACCACGATATTCACGTGATAGTAATGAATACAGTTTGAATAGATAGTTTATTGTGAGCACAGAAAAGTTATTGTTTGTGTATCTTAATTTGATTTAGGATATGTCCCATTTAATAGAATTTCTTGGAGTTGGTACCACATATGCCATCAATATATCTATCTAATCTATGTACATATGTATGTAGATTTGTGTGTTGAAAAAGGACTCGTGATTGAGAGTATCTGGTTTAAACAGAGAGATATACATAAGTATACGTATGCAAGCAGGAGAGATGGCAAGACAGCGTTATTGGATTATGTATTAATCGATAGGCGCGTGAAAGAGAGACTTTTGGATGTTGATGTGCTGAGAGGCTGCAACTGGAGGGATGTCTGATCATTATCTTGTAGAGGCGAAGGTGAAAATTTGTAGAGGTTTTCAGAAAAAGAGAGGGAATGTTGGGTTGAAGAGAGTGGTGAGAGTAAGTGAGCTTGGGAAGGAGAATTGTGTGAGGAGGTACTATGAGAATCTGAGTGCAGAATGGAAAAAGGTGAGAGCAAAGGACGTGAGGGTAGTGAGGGAGGAATGGGATGGATTTAGAGGCAGTTATGGCTTGCGCAAAAGATGCTTGTGGCATGAGAAGCGTGGGAGGTGGGCAGATTAGAAAGGGTAGTGAGTGGTGGGATGAGTAAGTACGATTATTAGTGAAAGAGAAGAGAGAGGCATTTGGACGAGTTTTGCAGGGAAATAGTGCAAATGATTGGGAGATCTATAAAAGAAAGAGGCATGAGGTCAAGAGAAAGGTGCAAGAGGTGAAAACGAGGGCAAATGAGAGTTGGGGTGAGAGAGTATCGTTAAATCTTAGGGAGAATGAAAAGATGTTTTGGAAGGAGGTGAATAAAGTGCGTAAGAAAAGAGAACAAATGGGAACATCAGTCAAGGGGGATAAGGAGGAGATGGAGTATTTTGAAGGTTTGTTGAATGTGTTAGATGATAGAGTGGCAGATAGAGGGTATTTTGGTCGAGGTGGTGTACGAAGTGAGAGGGTCAGGGAGAATGGTTTGGTAACAGAGAAGAGGTAATGAAAGCTTTGCCGAAGATGAAAGCCGGCAAGGCAACGGGTTAGGATGGTATTGCAGTGGAATTCATTAAAAAAGGTGGTGACTGTGTTGTTGACTGGTCGGTGAGGATATTCAATATATGAATAGCTCATGGTGAAGTACCTAAGGATTGGCGGAATGCATGAATAGTGCCATTGAACAAAGGCAAAGGGGATAAAGGTGAGCGTTCAAATTACAGATGCATAAGTTTATCCAGTATTCCTGGGAAATTATATAGGCGGGTATTGATTGAGAGGGTGAAGGCATGTACATGAAGGCATGCATCAGATAGAGGAAAGAGTAGTGTTTCGAAGTGGTAGAGGAGGTGTGGATCAGGGTTTAGCTTTGAAGAATGTATACGAGAAATACTTAGGAAAACAAATGGATTTGTATGTAGCTTTTATGGATCTACAAAAGGCATATGTTAGCGTTGATAGAGATGCTCTGTGGAAGGTATTAAGAGTATATGGTGTAGGAGGTAAGATGCTAGAGGCAGTGAAAAGTTTTTATCGAGGATGTAAGGCATGTGTACGAGTAGGAAGGGAGGAAAGTGCTTGGTTCCCAGTGAATGTCGGTTTGCAGCAGGGGTGTGTGATGTCTCCATGGTGTTTAATTTGTTTATGGATGGGGTTGTTAGTAAGGTGAATCCAAGAGTTTTGGAGAGAGGGGCAAGTATGAAGTCTGTTGTGGATGAGAGCCCTTGGGAAGTGAGTTAGCTCTTGTTCGCTGATGATACAGCGCTGGTGGCTGATTCGGGTGAGAAACTGCAGAAGCTGGTGACTGAGCTTGGAAGAGCGTGTAAAAGAAGAAAGGTGAGAGTAAACGTGAATAAGAGCGAGGTTAATAGGTACAGTAGGGCTGAGGGACAAGTCAATGGGAGGTAATTTTAAATGGAGAAAAACTGGAGGAAGTGAAGTGTTTTAGATGTCTGGGAGTGGACATATATATATATATATATATATATATATATATATATATATATATATATATATATATATATATATATATATATTGAGGACAATGTGTGGTGTGAGGTGGTTTGATCGAGTAAGTAACGTAAGGGTAAGAGAGATGTGTGGAAATAAAAAGAGCGTGGTTGAGAGAGCAGAAGAGGGTGTTTTGAAATGGTTTGGGCACATGGAGAGAATGAGTGAGGAGAGATTGACCAAGAGGATATATGTGTCGGAGGTGGAGGGAACGAGGAGAAGAGGGAGACCAAATTGGAGGTGGAAAGATGGAGTGAAAAGGATTTTGTGTGATCGGGGCCTGAACATGCAGGAGGGTGAAAGGAGGGCAAGAAATAGAGTGAATTGGAGTCATGTGGTATACAGGGGTTGACGTGCTGTCAGTGGATTGAAGCAAGGCATGTGAAGCGTCTGGGGTAAACCATGGAAGGCTGTGTAGGTATGTATATTTGCGTGTGTGGACGTGTGTATGTACATGTGTAGGGGGGGGGGTTGGGCCATTTCTTTCGTCTGTTTCCTTGCGCTACCTCGCAAACGCGGGAGACAGCGACAAAGTATAAAAAAAAAAAAAAAAAAAAAAAAATATATATATATATATATATATATATATATATATATATATATATATATATATATATATATATATATATATATATATATATATATATATATATATATATTACCCCAGGATCCCGTTACAGATATCTCGTTGGTGTTGACCAGGACCGATTTTCTATGGGTTGCTGCAGCTCTAGAGGCCACAATAGAATCTCTATCAGGGACAGTATGGACTTATGCAGACAGAGTCCGGTAATACCAGCATATATATGCATCACATATGATCATGCGATGCACATATGACTTTCACTCTCCACAAGAAAAGCAAAAAGTCAGTATGAAAGCTTCACATAAATCTAATGTTCTCAAAATTCTAGCTGGTCCACATCTCATAAGTAAACATAACCAAGTTCATAAACCACACTAATAAAGCACTCAGGAAATCATTTGGTTGTTTAGCAACCTTAAACACTTAACGATTACACGATGAACCAAATATCCTCCCAGTACAATCCCACTGCGACACGCTTGGCACTCAAGTCTTTGCAAGAGCACTAGACTACTTCAGCCCAAGCCATTCCATAGCACCAACCTCCACGAATAAATAGAAAGCTTGCCTCTGCCTTACGTCTTAGCAGCCCCTGCTCTCAGATCACTCAGCCCCGTAACAAACACTATTCTGACACAACACAAAAACACACTCTGGAATTGCACAAGAAAACATGTACAAACATTTACAAGCATCTACTAACACATGCAATCGATGTAAACCTTTCACCACTGCATGCTCAAACCTATGGGACATGCAGCTCACTGGTTTTTCAATCAAATGATCCTTGGTTCGATCCCAGGCAAAGCATTGGGGGAGTGATTTGAGTCGATGTCATGAGTAAATATATGCTGGCTGTTTAAGGAATCGCCCAAACGCCTTGTATCGATTTTGACTGAACACGGGTTACCGCGTTGCCCAGTAGGTCATTAAAGTACTGACGTAGGATCTCACGAACCTCAAAAAGATGTTTTGAGACAGGTAACATTTGACCAGGCAATTGCAATAAGAGAACAATATAAGACAAACTGAAGAGAAGAAGAAAACTCTCCCTTCTTCAAAGCCATTGCCAAAAAATTCAACGAATAAGCATCTAGGATATTTCCATTTTGTTACAGGCGATATATCCAGGATATCATGCATGTTATAAGAAAGAATGTGTGCTTTTATATAGCTTGTATTTAGCTTAGTGGACATCTCTTTCGGGCTGTATTCCGCGTATCAGCAGATTGTAATGCAACTTGCAAAGACGCTTTCATGTCTCTCCCGCCTCATTGCTTCTGGGAATTTTAACGACATGAAGAAATCTTGAGAGTATATCGAGATGATTGATGGCTCGCTGCACCGATGGTTCGCGTTTTTTATTCTTTTTTTAGTTTTTCTATTTCTTTTTGAGGGTAAAGGGACGTTGCTTTTTACTTTAAAGAACATCATGAAGTTTGTATAAAAGAAAAGCCGTTCTTTTACTTATTCATGTTAATACACTACTCATATTGAAAATATCCTATAGATAGGGTTGTGCGGAGGAGGTTGGATGTGTTGGAAATGAGATGTTTGAGGACAATTTGTGGTGTGAGGTGGTTTGATTAAGTAATGAAAGAGAAAGAGAGATGTATGGTAATAAAATAAGTGTTGTTGAGAGAGCAGACGAGGTGTGTTGAAATGGTTTGGTCACATGGAGAGAATGAGTGAAGAAAGATTGACAAAGAGAATATATGTTTCAGAGGTGGAGGGAACGAGAAGTGGAAGACCACATTGGAGCTGGAAGGATGGAGTGAAAAACATTTTGAGCGATCGGGGCCTCAACAAACAGGAGGGTGAGAGGCGTACAAGGATTGGAGTGAATTGGAACAATGTGGTATACCGGGGTCGACGTGCTGTCATTGGATTGAACCAGGGCATGTGAAGCATCTGGGGTAAACCATGGAAAATTTTGTGGGGCCTGGATGTGGAAAGGGAGCTATGGTTTTGGTGTATTACATATGTCAGCTAGAGACTGCTCGCCACTTGCTTGTCTTTTCCTAGCTCTACCTCGCGCGCGCGGGGGAAGGGGGCGTGCCAACTCATCTGTGGCGGGATGGCGACGAGGTTGGATGAAGGAAACAAGTATGGATATGTACATGTGTATATACGTATATATCTGTTTATCTATATGTATGTATACGTTGAAATGTATAGGTATGTATTAGTGTTTGTTAGGGCGTTTATGTATATTCATGTGTATGTTGGTGGGTTGGGCCATTAATTCGTCTGTTTCTCTGCTTACCTCGCTACCCGGGAGACAGCGAATAAGTATAACAAAATTATATATATATATATATATATATATATATATATATATATATATATATATATATATATATATATATATAGTATTCTAATAGTCATTTCCCTATTAGGGCGATCATAGCCTAGCGGTAGTGCTCTTGCTTACCAGGCAGGGGTCTCGGGATCGATCCTGGCTGTCGGAGGTTTGTATTGTCTGTATTGTCTTCAGTTTCCGATACCTCCCAACACATACCCATGATTTCTAGGTTTCAAGCTCAGCGTGGAAAAGCTAACAAGCGTCTTGTGTCACCTGTTGCTGTTGATTATGTTTCTCCTCCAGCACAGGAGCCAGTGTGTGTGTGGATCACGTGACTACACAAACACTAGATTAACTCGATCTCCAACTAACACTTGTCAAACCAGTGGTTTTAAGATATGAATGTGACTCGAACAAAATATTGAACTTCTCAATATGAAACGCAGGTCACTCGCTCGTTTTTATTATTTTTCTTTCTTGTTGGAATCACATAAGAAAAATCTGTTACTTTCATGATTTATTAATTCATCAAGCAACCGATCATTCAATAAGCATACCTTTATTATTCTACCTTATTAAACGATTCATCATACAATTAGCGATGATAAAAGAATGAATAAGATTGCTCTCAGACCTCACTGGTCAGGGAACATGCTACATCACTGCTTGCCACTTGCTTACATTAGACCCTCCCCAGCTGATAGACAGTCAAGCACTTGCTTGCAGTAGGCTCTCCCTACCGGATAGATAGCCAACCACTTGCTTGCATTAGTCCCTTCCCAAGAGATAGACAGCCAACCACTTGTTTGCATTAGTCCCTCCCCGCCTGACAGACAGCCAACCACTTGCATTAGTAAAGATGATAATCATTAGCTCTCTTCCCTCCTGAAAATAATCTTCGACCCTATTGTTCTGTTTGTCACTGTCAGGGATTTCGTACCATCAGATAAATTAATCATCAGTGAAAATCATTTCTCAGAAGGACAAGACAAAACAAAGACCATTGTGAGCAGGTAATGAGAAAGTTAACTTTAATAGATAAGTCAGAGATCAGTGTCATGGTTAGGAGTCAGCTGACCTTTGATTGTGGCGCAGTCACAGGCAGCTGGGCGTCGACGGTTGAGCCCTCGTAGGTTCGAATCCTGGTTGCGTCAGTCGCTCTATAGTCAATCCAGCTGTTCATATACATACATATATATATATATATATATATATATATATATATATATATATATATATATATATATATATATATATATATATATATATATATATTTATTTTGCTTTGTCGCTGTCTCCCACGTTTGCGAGGTAGTGCAAGGAAAGCCGGCAAGGCAGCGGGTTTGGATGGTATTACAGTGGAATTTATTAAAAAAGGGGGTGACTGTATTGTTGACTGGTTGGTAAGGTTATTTAATGTATGTATGACTCATGGTGAGGTGCCTGAGGATTGGCGGAATGCGTGCATAGTGCCATTGTACAAAGGCAAAGGGGATAAGAGTGAGTGCTCAAATTACAGAGGTATAAGTTTGTTGAGTATTCCTGGGAAATTATATGGGAGGGTATTGATTGAGAGGGTGAAGGCATGTACAGAGCATCAGATTGGGGAAGAGCAGTGTGGTTTCAGAAGTGGTAGAGGATGTGTGGATCAGGTGTTTGCTTTGAAGAATGTATGTGAGAAATACTTAGAAAAGCAAATGGATTTGTATGTAGCATTTATAGATCTGGAGAAGGCATATGATAGAGTTGATAGAGGTGCTCTGTGGAAGGTATTAAGAATGTATGGTGTGGGAGGCAAGTTGTTAGAAGCAGTGAAAAGTTTTTATCGAGGGTGTAAGGCATGTGTACGTGTAGGAAGAGAGGAAAGTGATTGGTTCTCAGTGAATGTAGGTTTGCTGCAGGGGTGTATGGTGTCTCCATGGTTGTTTAATTTGTTTATGGATGGGGTTGTTAGGGAGGTGAATGCAAGAGTTTTGGAAAGAGGGGCAAGTATGAAGTCTGTTGGGGATGAGAGAGCTTGGGAAGTGAGTCAGTTGCTGTTCGCTGATGATACAGCGCTGGTGGCTGATTCATGTGAGAAACTGCAGAAGCTGGTGATTGAGTTTGGTAAAGTGTGTGAGAGAAGAAAGTTAAGAGTAAATGTGAATAAGAGCAAGGTTATTAGGTACAGTAAGGTTGAGGGTCAAGTCAATTGGGAGGTGAGTTTGAATGGAGAAAAACTGGAGGAAGTGAAGTGTTTTAGATATCTGGGAGTGGATCTGGCAGCGGATGGAACCATGGAAGCGGAAGTGGATCATAGGGTGGGGGAGGGGGCGAAAATTCTGGGAGCCTTGAAGAATGTGTGGAAGTCGAGAACATTATCTCGGAAAGCAAAAATGGGTATGTTTGAAGGAATAGTGGTTCCAACAATGTTGTATGGTTGCGAGGCGTGGGCTATGGATAGAGTTGTGCGCAGGAGGATGGATGTGCTGGAAATGAGATGTTTGAGGACAATGTGTGGTGTGAGGTGGTTTGATCGAGTAAGTAACGTAAGGGTAAGAGAGATGTGTGGAAATAAAAAGAGCGTGGTTGAGAGAGCAGAAGAGGGTGTTTTGAAATGGTTTGGGCACATGGAGAGAATGAGTGAGGAAAGATTGACCAAGAGGATATATGTGTCGGAGGTGGAGGGAACGAGGAGAAGAGGGAGACCAAATTGGAGGTGGAAAGATGGAGTGAAAAAGATTTTGTGTGATCGGGGCCTGAACATGCAGGAGGGTGAAAGGGGGGCAAGGAATAGAGTGAATTGGAGCGATGTGGTATACCGGGGTTGACGTGCTGTCAGTGGATTGAATCAAGGCATGTGAAGCGCCTGGGGTAAACCATGGAAAGCTGTGTAGGTATGTATATTTGCGTGTGTGGACGTATGTATATACATGTGTATGGGGGTGGGTTGGGCCATTTCTTTCGTCTGTTTCCTTGCGCTACCTCGCAAACGCGGGAGACAGCGACAAAGCAAAGAAAAAAAAAAAAAAAAAAAAAAAAAAAATATATATATATATATATATATATATATATATATATATATATATATATATATATATATATATATATATATATGTATATATATATATATATATATATAGTTAATGATATAGCCTTGATTTGGACATTCAATCGATCGTGCCTTCTCAGTTGCCATAGACAAAGAAAAAAAGAAGCTCCACTATATAACACAAAGTGGAGCACCTTTGAATAAGTAAAAGAGCAGCGCCACCAGATAAGTTAGAAATTACCGCTCCTTGTTCACGTTAAATGTCATTACCAGCAAATAAAGCAAGGACCGGCATCACCAGACAGGACGGAGATCTGCCCCGCCAAGGCGAATTAGAGGTTAAAAACCATCAGACAGATAGTTAGGAGCTAAAGAACACACCGTGACCAGCTCTACCGGGTAAGATGTAGGTTATCGCTGCCGGATACGACAAAGGTCAGTGCCACCAGAGACATGAAAGGTCACCAGATATGTTAGATGCAAGCACTGCTAGATAGGTCAAAGTTCATCGTCACTAACGGAGGTCAGCACCACCAGATATACGTCAAAGGTCATCACCACCAAATACGACATAGATCTTCACCAGAGACGTCAAAGGTCAGCCCTACTATATGACAGATTACATAGAGGTTATCACCAGCAGACGAACCACAGAAGACAGCATCAACAAATACGTCGAGCATCAACACTACCCCATGCCTGTAACGCAAGCACAACCATACATATTAGAAGTCACAGTCACCAAGTATGTCAAAGGTCAGGATAATCAAGTGATATTCAGTGGTTTAACTTTACAAGAAAAGCTACTGTTGTATATCACTACGAGACATCATATAAATTACTATATGTAAATACTTCGACTATGTAATGTACTACGAGTAAGCGCGAACCAGGATGCTGCATCTCTCGTTTTTGATATTAGAAGATAATATGTTAAAACCACGAAACTTCTCTAAGATCTATGGGTTCCTTATTTTCGTCTACTTTCACATATCGCTCAGGACCAGGACTCTGGACCTTCAAGGATGAAGCTTGCCTGCCTACCTTCTTGACGGAACAGCCTGTACATCGTAGGGTCATGCTTCAAGTCTACTTCTTGGGAGTCACTGTGGCCTTTAGAATCCATCTAGTTCACCTACAGGCTAAAGTGGCAGGTACCGAGAACTTGTGCTGAGTTGCAGGGGTCAGAGAGAGAGAGAGAGAGAGAGAGAGAGAGAGAGAGAGAGAGAGAGAGAGAGAGAGAGAGAGAGAGAGAGAGAGAGAGAATTAGTTAACATCATGTGATATTTTTGGGTGAAAGAGTTGACCGGTTGGTTGGTTGTTCGGGCTTTAGGCCAATCAACTGCCGGGGTCAGTTAGGCCACCAGTGTCGAGCCACAACAGCCAACCGTGAAATCGTTGATGCCTTCCCTCTTCAGGAGGTGTGGGTGATTCCCAGACCACATACATTCCCACTACGTATATGACCCGCGCTCACAATGAGGCAAAAATATGTTTCATTTCATATATTTCTGACGTGAATGGTACGAAATGTTTACTGACCATTCAGCATTCGACAGCCAATAAATCCAACAATATACCGACGAGGAAGTTCTGTCGCCACTCCGATTCCATATATCCCACGCGCCTGGGTGTTTTATGATGCCGTTTATGAAGGTTCGTCAATAAAGATGGTTTATGAAGCTGTAAGTCTGATTCTAACTAGTCCACAGTCGCTCCTCTGAGTCCTGATTATGCAGTGGATGTATTTGGACACAATGTTTCCTATCTTCATCCGGGAACGAATATGTAAAAGGAAATGAACAGTTACTACTGGGGGTGGGCCACGTACATGATGATGTATGTGTGCTTTTACAATCATCCTGAAGAAGGTGGCATAATTTCTTTTTTCTACGATTAGTCGATGTAACTTAAGACAGACGTCCTGAATGACCCTGGCAGTTGATATCTCTGAAGCCCAAGCGACCACCCAACAAACTACAACTCCTGGAAACCAGATATTGAAGAGAGTGGGAGAGAGAGAGAAAAAAATATCACAGGGATTTACAATACTTTGATTTTATCCTAATTTTTGTTATTTCGCGCAACACTGGCTAGAAATCAGCTTATGCTGTTTGAGGAGGATGCACCATTTGCTGTTGGTCATATGAAAGCATGACCTTTCTTTGACGTGATGGCAGTGTCCACGCAAAAGGTCATTATTTCAGTATATACGCCATGCTTCATACTGCGCACATTAACTCGGTGCAAATATTGCATTTGTGAATATGTTTTCAGATGTTAATTCCTATGAACAGCTTATGGGATTAATTCACAATCCATACCCGCAGGTCTGAATTCATGCGCGTGTTGCTGGATTTGGATGAAGCATAAATTCCTATCGTATGTCAAATAAAGATAAGAAAATTGGTTGGATGTTATGGCCAGCGAACTATGAAAGGTCATTAGATGACTTTTTACTATAATACTCCCTAAATTCAAATTTTCGATATTTATCTGAAGAAAATCACCTAAATCGACGTTAATCTAAGAAAAAAAAACACTTATAGGTAGCCGAAGATAAGGTTACGAAAATATCTCGTTTTTTTGACAAGATGGAAATGTCGTGGTTGTTAAAGTGTTTGGGAGGGGTTTGTTGAAGGACTGCTGGGAGCACAGAAAGGAAGAGAAAGCTATCTAAAGGAATGGGAATGAGGGTGGTATTAGGTGATGTGGTTCATTCCAGGTGCTCCAGAATAGAGTAGCAAGTCCTGGGGTTCATCGCAGGTGCTCCAGAGTAGAGTAATAAGTCCTGGGGCTCATTCCAGGTGCTCCAGAGTGGAGTAATAAGTCCTAGGGTTCATTCCAGGTGCTCCAGAGAGGAGTAATAAGTCCTGGGGCTCATCTCAGGTGCTCCAGAGTAGAATAATGGTACTGGAGGTCATCCCGGGTGCTCCAGAGTAGAATAATGGTACTGGGGCTCATTCCAGATGCTCCAGAGTAGAATAGTAAGTACTGGAGCTCATCCCAGGTGCTCCAGAGTAGTGTAATAAATCCTTGGGTTCATCCAAGGTGCTTCAGAGTAGAATACTAAGTCCTGGGGCTCATTCCAGTCGCTCCAGAGTAGACTAATAAATCCTGGGTCTCATCCCAGATTCTCCAGAAGAGAGTAATAAGTCCTGGAGTTCATTCCAGGTGCTCCAGAGTAGAATAATAAGTACTGGGGTTCATACCAGGTGCACCAGACTAGAATGATGGTACTGGAGCTCATCCCAGGTACTGCGGAATAGAGTAATAAGTCCTGGGGTTCATCCCAGATGCTCCAGAGTAGAGTAATAAGTCCTGGATTTTATTGCAGGTGCTGCAGAGTAGAGTAAAAAGTCCTGGGTTTTATTGCAGGTGCTCCAGAGTAGAGTAATAAATCCTGGGGTTCATCCCAGATGCTCCAGAGTAGAGTAATAAGTACTGGGTCTCATCCCAGATGCTCCAGAAGAGAGTAATAAGTCCTGGAGTTCATTCCAGATGCTCCAGAGGAGATTAATAGGGCCTGGGTCTCATCCTAGGTGCACCTCAATTCCTATGATGTATTTGGTAAAGTCGTTTTTGGGTGCTGACTACCCTCCATTAAGCTAAATATTGCATCACTTTAAACACATGTTAGAGAGAAAAACACTTCCTTCTAAACAAATTGTATATAGAGTACGATTTTCCATCTTCGTTTAGATGAACGACCATGGAAAGGAATATATGATATTGATGCAATTTTTACACAAGTCTCAGATAAATAATGGTTTGACTTTTAGGTGTTAAAATCCTCCAAAGCGAACGTTTACGCAAATTCAGATGCATATAACACTACTTGGCTGACAAATGAAAGAGTTTGTCTTACGTCACTGGTCTGACCCTATATTTCCAGTAGTATAGAGCGTATCCTCGAAAATGCGTGGAAATATCGAGTTCATAGAAAAAGTGGGCTTACCCTCAACATATATATATACTGCATGAAGGTAAAAGGTAAAAATATATTTCCTCTTCGTTTCAAGGCCATTCTGAAATGCATTCCATCGTGTCATCGTGTCCCGGAGGTTTTAGTAAGGTTCAGAGACGCTGACAAAATATTTGTACAGCCAAAATCTTCGCTCCTGCTTTACCTTTCATACACAGAACGAAGAATTTTGGTATATTCTCCTTAGACGTCGTATTGTACTGATGTGGCTAGATGGTGATGACATTACCAAGAGAGGGGAAGCTATCCAGTACAACTGGTAGTGTGAAGGGACTTCCCTGAATTATATCACATAACAAATGAAGAAAATTTATTCCTATCGTCCGCCATCTGTTACACTGAGAGCTTTCTCGTGTTTTCCTGATGAGATATTCTTGAATATTATATTTATGCACAAGAAAGAAATTATGAGTAAATTCAAATCAAGTTGAAAACATTGAGTAGAATATTCGGAAAAAAACTAGCAGAGTTCTAAAGCACATATTTCAGAAGAAAAACACCACAGACATTCCTTTATCATAATAATTGAACTTCGTTCTTGTTTCAAGTCTTATATTTACAGTGAGGGTAGTTGACGAATGAAATGGCCACAACCGCTGTAAGCGTCGCCGAGTCTGATTAAAGATATACCATAGATATTCATGCCCAAATATCTTCATTACACGAAAATTAGCATCCAGTGGTTTGACTAATCTCTCATAAAGATACGAAGGATATCTTGATGATGAGAATATATATATATATATATATATATATATATATATATATATATATATATATATATATATATATATATATATATATATATATATATATTTATTTTTTTTGTTTTTTTTTCATACTATTCATCATTTCCCGCGTGCCTCTGTGCCTCTGAGGGAATATCCTCGCCTGGCCCCCTTCACTGTTCCTTCTTTTGGAGAATTGAAAAAAAAAGAGAGGGGAGTATTTCCAGCCCCCCGCTCCCACCCCTTTTAGTCGCCTTCTACGACACGCAGGGAATACGTGGGAAGTATTCTTTCTCCCCTATCCTTAGGGATAAATATATATATATATGTGTATATATATATATATATATATATATATATATATATATATATATATATATATATATATATATATATATATATATATATATATATATATATATATATATATATATATATATATATATATATATGGATGGTATTGCAGTGAAATCTATTAAAAGAAGGATGACTGTATTGTTGACTGGTCGGTAAGGTTATTCAATGTATGTATGACTCATGGTGAGGTGCCTGAGGATTGGCGGAATGCTTGCATAGTGCCATTGTACAAAGGCAAAGGGGATAAGAGTGATTGCTCAAATTACAGAGGTATAAGTCTGTTGAGTATTCCTGGTAAATTATATGGGAGGGTATTGATTGAGAGGGTGAAGGCATGTACAGAGCATCAGATTGGGGAAGAGCAGCGTGGTTTCAGAAGTGGTAGAGGATGTGTGGATCAGGTGTTTGCTTTGAAGAATGTATGTGAGAAATAATTAGAAAAGCAATTGGATTTGTATGAAGCATTTATGGATCTGGAGAAGGCATATGATAGAGTTGATAGAGATGCTCTGTGGAAGGTATTAAGAATATATGGTGTGGGAGGCAAGTTGTTAGAAGCAGTGAAAAGTTTTTATAGAGGATGTAAGGCATGTGTTCGTGTAGGAAGAGAGGAAAGTGAATGGTTCTAAGTGAATGTAGGTTTGCGGCAGGGGTGTGTGATGTCTCCATGATTGTTTAATTTGTTTATGGATGAGATTGTTATATATATGTTTTTACCGTGACCATGTTAAAAACTATGATCATTGTATTGACTGGAGTAGTGCCATCTCAATTATTAACACGAACTTCATTACCACGAGAATTCTCATTGAATCTTCTCGTATTAGATATACAAATAATTTTATCTTAATATTATTGATGGTCTATACAAATTACATAACTTTATTGTTGATAAAATTTGTAACATGATAAGTTTATGAATGCTCGATTTATCTCCTGGACAATCGCATGCTTACCAAATGGCGTCCTAGCTTTGTCTCTTCGATGTACATCAACTGACATATATTTGTGTCTCCCCTGATGATGTGGTTATTACACGAAAGTGTACTTGGAAATTTGTCATGTTTCATTTTCCCCGTGGACTGATAGGAATATCTTGATCACGCACAAAATTGTGATCCTTTCCAATATACATACATATATATATATATATATATATATATATATATATATATATATATATATATATATATATATATATATATATATATATATATATATGTATATATATATATACATATATGTATATATATATATATATATATATATATATATATATATATATATATATATATATATATATATATATATATATATATATATCTTTTTTCTTTCGTACTATTCGCCATTTCCCACGTCAGCGAGGTAGCGTTAAGAACAGAGGAATGGGCCTTTGAGGGAACATCCTCACCTGGCCCCCTTCTCTGTTCCTTCTTTTGGAAAATTGAAAAAAACGAGAGGGGATGATTTCCAGCCACCCGCTCCCTCAATATATATATATATATATATATATATATATATATATATATATATATATATATATATATATATATATATATATATATATATATATTTATATATATATATATATATATATATATATATATATATATATATATATATATATATATATATATATATATATATATTTATATATTTATTTTGCTTCTCGACTTATACACATTCTTCAAGGCTCCCAGGATTTTCGCCCCCTCCCCCACCGTATGATTCACTTCCGCTTCCATGGTTCCATATGCTGCCAGATCCACTCCCAGATATCTGAAACACTTTACTTCCTCCAGTTTTTCACCATTCAAACTTACCTCCCAATTAACTTGACCCTCAACCCTCCTGTACCTAATAACCTTGCTCTTATTCACATTTACTCTTAACTTTCTTCTTTCACACACTTTACCAAACTCAGTCACCAGCTTCTGCAGTTTCTCACGTGAATCAGCCACCAGCGCTGTATCATCAGCGAACAACAACTGCCTCACTTCCCAAGCTCTCTCATCCCCAACAGCCTTTATACTTGCCCCTCTTTCGAAAACTCTTGCATTCTCTTCCCTAACAACCCCATCCATAAACAAATTAAACAACCATGTGGCGGACACATGAAATGACAACCCCCTCCCCCCGCATGCGCGGCAGGTAGCGCTAGGAAAAGACAACAAAGGCCAAATTCGTTCACAATCAGTCTCTAGCTGTTATGTATAATGCACCGAAACCACAGCTCCCTTTCCACATCCAGGCCCCACACCACTTTCCATGGTTTAACCCAGACACTGCAGATGCCCTGGTTAAATTCATTGACAGCACGTCGACCCCGGTATACCACATCGTTCCAATTCACTCTATTCCTTGAACGCCTTTCACCCTCCTGCATGTTCAGGCCCCGATCACTCAAAATCTTTTTCACTCCATCTTTCCACCTCCAATTTGGTCTCCCACTTCTCCTCGTTCCCTCCACCTCCGACACATATCCTCTTGGTCAATCTTTCCTAACTTATTCTCTCCATGTGCCCAAACCATTTCAAAACACCCTCTTCTGCTCTCTCAACCACGCTCTTTCTATTTCCACACATCTATCTTACCTTTACATTACCCACTCGATCAAACCACCTCACACCACATATACATACATATACCACCACATATGCATATACATACACGTCCACACACTCAAAAAAATACATACCTATACATCTCAATGTACACATATATATACACACACAGACACATACATATATACCCATGCACACAATTCACACTATCTGCCTTTATTCATTTCCATCGCCACCTCGCCACACATGGAATACCATCCCCCTCCCCCCTCATGTGTGCGAGGTAGCGCTAGGAAAAGACAACAAAGGCCCCATTCGTTCACAGTCAGTCTCTAGCTGTCATGCAATAATGCCCGAAACCACAGCTCCCTTTCCACATCCAGGACCCACACTCCTTTCCATGGTTTACCCCAGACGCTTCACATGCCCTGATTCAATCCACTGACAGCACGTCAACCCCGGTACACCACATCGATCCAATTCACTCTATTCCATGCCCTCCTTTCACCCTCCTGCATGTTCAGGCCCCGATCACACAAAATCTTTTTCACTCCATCTTTCCACCTACAATTTGGTCTCCCACTTCTCCTCGTTCCCTCCACCTCCGACACATATATCCTCTTCGTCAATCTTTCCTCACTCATTCTCTCCATGTGCCCAAACCATTTCAAAACACCCTCTTCTGCTCTCTCAACCACGCTCTTTTTATTTCCACACATCTCTCTTACCCTTACGCGATCAAACCACCTCACACCACATATTGTCCTCAAACATCTCTTTTCCAGCACATCCATCCCCCTGCGCACAACTCTATCCATAGCCCACGCCTCGCAACCATACAACATTGTTGGAACCACTATTCCTTCAAACATATCCATTTTTGCTTTCCGAGATAATGTTCTCGACTTCCACACATTCTTCAAGGCTCCCAGGATTTTCGCCCCCTCCCCCACCCTATGATCCACTTCCGCTTCCATGGTTTCATCCGCTGCCAGATCCACTCCCAGATATCTAAAACACTTTACTTCCTCCAGTTTTTCTCCATTCAAACTTACCTCCCAATTGACTTGACCCTCAACCCTACTGTACCTAATAACCTTGCTCTTATTCACATTTACTCTTAACTTTCTTCATTCACACACTTTACCAAACTCAGTCACCAGCTTCTGCAGTTTCTCACATGAATCAGCCACCAGCGCTGTATCATCAGCGAACAACAACTGACTCACTTCCCAAGCTCTCTCATCCCCAACAGACTTCATACTTACCCCTCTTTCCAAAACTCTTGCATTTACCTCCCTAACAACCCCATCCATAAACAAATTAAACAACCATGGAGACATCACACACCCCTGCCGCAAACCTACATTCACTGAGAACCAATCACTTTCCTCTCCTCCTACACGTACACATGCCTTACATCCTCGATGAAAACTTTTCACTGCTTCTAACAACTTGCCTCCCACACCATATATTCTTAATACCTTCCACATAGCATCTTTATCAACTCTATCATATGCCTTCTCCAGATCCATAAATGCTACATATAAATCCATTTGCTTTTCTAAGTATTTCTCACATACATTCTTCAAAGCAAACACCTGATCCACACATCCTCTACCACTTCTGAAACCACACTGCTCTTCCCCAATCTGATGCTCTGTACATGCCTTCACCCTCTCAATCAATACCCTCCCATATAATTTGCCAGGAATACTCAACAAACTTATACCTTTGTAATTTGAGCACTCACTCTTATCCCCTTTGCCTTTGTACAATGGCACTATGCAAGCATTCCGCCAATCCTCAGGCACCTCACCATGAGTCATACATACATTGAATAACCTTACCGACCAGTCAACAATACAGTCATCCTTCTTTTAATAAATTTCACTGCAATACCATCCAAACCCTTTGCCTTGCCGGCTTTTACCTTCCGGAAAGCTTTTACTACCTCTTCTCTGTTTACCAAGTAATTTCCACTAACCGTCTCACTTTGCACACCACCTCGACGAAAACACCCTATATCTGCCACTCTATCATCAAACACATTCAACAAACCTTTAAAATACTCACTTCATCTCCTCACATCACCACTACTTGTTATCACCTCCCCATTAGCACCCTTCACTGAAGTTCCCATTTGTTCCATTGTGTTATGCACTTTATCTACCTCCTTACAAAACATCTTTTTATTCTCCCTATAATCTAATCTCACCCCAACTCTCATTTGCCCACTTTTTCACCTCTTGAACCTTTCTCTTGACCTCCTGCCTCTTTCATTTATACATCTCCCACTCATTTGCATTATTTCCCTGCAAAAAGTCGTCCAAAGGCCTGTCTCTTCTCTTTCACTAATAATCTTACTTCTTCATCCCACCACTCACTACCCTTTCCAATCTGCCCACCTCCCACGCTTCTCATGCCACAAGCATGTCATGCGCAAGCCATCACTGCTTCCCTAAATACATCCCATTCCTCCCCCACTCCCCTTACGTCCTTTGTTCTCACCTTTTCCCATTCTATATTCAGTCTCTCCTGGTACTTCCTCACACAAGTCTCCTTCTCAAGCTCACTTACTCTCACCACTCTCTTCACCCCAACATTCTCTCTTCTTTACTGAAAACCTCTACAAATCTTCACCTTCGTCTCCACAAGATAATGATCAGACATCCCTCCAGTTGCACCTCTCAGCACATTAACATCCAAAAGTCTCTCGAGCGCCTATCAATTAACACGTAATCCCATAATGCTCTCTGGCCATCTCTCCTACTTACATCCGTATGCTTATGTATATCTCTCTTTTTAAACCAGGTATTCCCAATCACCAGTCCTTTTTAAGCACATAAATCTACAAGGTCTTCACCATTTCCATTTACAACACTGAACATCCCATGTATACCAATTTTTCCATCAACTGCCACATTACTCACCTTTGCATTCAAATCACCCATCACTATAACCCGGTCTCGTGCACCAAAACCACCAACACACTCATTCAGCTGCTCCCAAAACACTTGCCTCTCATGATCTTTCTTCTCATGCCCAGGTGCATATGCACCAATAATCACCCATCTCTCTCCATCAACTTTCAGTTTTACCCATATCAACCTAGAGTTTACTTTCTTACACTCTATCACATACACCCACCACTCCTGTTTCAGGAGTAGTGCTACTCCTTCCCTTGCTCTTGTCCTCTCACTAACCCCTGACTTTACTCCCAAGACATTCCCAAACCACTCTTCCCCTTTACCCATGAGGTTCGTTTCACTCAAAGCCAAAACATCCAGGTTCCTTTCCTCAAACATACTACCTATCTCTCCTTTTTTCTCATCTTGGTTACATCCACACACGTTTAGACACCCCAATATATATATATATATATATATATATATATATATATATATATATATATATATATATATATATATATATATATATATATATATATATAAATATATATATATATATATATATATATATATATATATATATATATATATATATATGGGGATAGGGGATTAAGAATACTTCCCACGTATTCCCTGCGTGTCGTAGAAGGCGACTAAAAGGGGAGGGAGCGGGGGGGCTGGCAATCCCCCTCTCTCGTTTTTTTTTAATTTTCCAAAAGAAGGAACGGAGGGGGCCAGGTGAGGATATTCCAAAAAAGGCCCAGTCCTCTGTTCTTAACGCTACCTCGCTAACGCGGGAAATGGCGAATAGTTTAAAAGAAAGAAAAAGATATATATATATATATATATATATATATATATATATATATATATATATATATATATATATATACATATATATATATATATATATATATATATATATATATATATATATATATATATATATATATATATATATATATATATATACATATATATATATATATATATA
>NC_092237.1:19435280-19525280 GCF_036320965.1 Panulirus ornatus | reverse complement strand
ACCTCCCAATTGACTTGACCCTCAACCCTACTGTACCTAATAACCTTGCTCTTATTCACATTTACTCTTAACTTTCTTCTTCCACACACTTTACCAAACTCAGTCACCAGCTTCTGCAGTTTCTCACATGAATCAGCCACCAGCGCTGTATCATCAGCGAACAACAACTGACTCACTTCCCAAGCTCTCTCATCCCCAACAGACTTCATACTTGCCCCTCTTTCCAAAACTCTTGCATTTACCTCCCTAACAACCCCATCCATAAACAAATTAAACAACCATGGAGACATCACACACCCCTGCCGCAAACCTACATTCACTGAGAACCAATCACTTTCCTCTCTTCCTACACGTACACATGCCTTACATCCTCGATAAAAACTTTTCACTGCTTCTAACAACTTTCCTCCCACACCATATATTCTTAATACCTTCCACAGAGCATCTCTATCAACTCTATCATATGCCTTCTCCAGATCCATAAATGCTACATACAAATCCATTTGCTTTTTTAAGTATTTCTCACATACATTCTTCAAAGCAAACACCTGATCCACACATCCTCTACCACTTCTGAAACCACACTGCTCTTCCCCAGTCTGATGCTCTGTACATGCCTTCACCCTCTCAATCAATACCCTCCCATATAATTTACCAGGAATACTCAACAAACTTATACCTCTGTAATTTGAGCACTCACTCTTATCCCCTTTGCCTTTGTACAATGGCGCTATCCACGCATTCCGCCAATCCTCAGGCACCTCACCATATAAATATATAAATATATATATATATATATATATATATATATATATATATATATATATATATATATATATATATATATATATATATATATATATATATATATATTTATTAATTTTTATTTATTTATTGATTTTGCTTTGTCGCTGTCTCCCGCATTTGCGAGGTAGGTCAAGGAAACAGAAGAAAGAAATGGCCCAACCCACCCCCATACACATGTATATACACACACGTCCACACACGCAAACATACACACCCATACATCTCAAGGTACACATATATATACACACACAGACACAAACATATATACCCATGCACACAATTCACACTGTCTGCCTTTATTCATTCCCATCGCCACCTCGCCACATATGGAATACCATCCCCCTCCCCCCTCATGTGTGCGAGGTAGCGCGAGGAAAAGATAACAAAGGCCCCATTCGTTCACACTCAGTCTCCAACTGTCATGCAATAATGCCCGAAACAACAGCTCCCTTTCCGCATCCAGGCCCCACACAGCTTTCCATGGTTTACCCCAGACGCTTCACATGCCCTGATTCAATCCACTGACAGCAGGTCAACCCCGGTATACCACATCGATCCAATTCACTCTATTCCTTGCCCACCTTTCACCCTCCTGCATGTTCAGGCCACGATCACTCAAAATCTTTTTCACTCCATCTTTCCACCTCCAATTCGGTCTCCCACTTCTCCTCGTTCCCTCCACCTCCGACACATATATCCTCTTGGTCAATCTTTCCTCACTCATTCTCTCCATGTGCCCAAACCATTTCAAAACACCCTCTTCTGCTCTCTCAACCACGCTCTTTTTCTTTCCACATATCTCTCTTACCCTTACATTACTTACTTGATGAAACCACCTCACACCACACATTGTCCTCAAACATCTCATTTCCAGCACATCCATCCTCCTGCGCACAACTCTATCCATAGCCCACGCCTCGCAACCATACAACATTGTTGGAACCACTATTCCTTCAAACATAGCCATTTTTGCTTTCCGAGGTAATGTTCTCGACTTCCACACATTCTTCAATGCTCCCAGGATTTTCGCCCCCTCCCCCACCCTATGATTCACTTCCGCTTCCATGGTTCCATCCGCTGCCAGATCCACTCCCAGATATCTGAAACACTTTACTTCCTACAGTTTTTCTCCATTCAAACTTACCTCCCAATTGACTTGACCCTCAACCCTACTGTACCTAATAACCTTGCTCTTATTCACATTTACTCTTAACTTTCTTCTTTCACACACTTTACCAAACTCAGTCACCAGCTTCTGCAGTTTCTCACATGAATCAGCCACCAGCGCTGTATCATCAGCGAACAACAACTGACTCACTTCCCAAGCTCTCTCATCCACAACAGACTTCATACTTGCCCCTCTTTCCAAAACTCTTGCATTCACCTCCCTAACAACCCTATCCATAAACAAATTAAATAGCCATGGAGACATTACACACCCCTGCCGCAAACCTACATTCACTGAGAACCAATCACTTTCCTCTCTTCCTACACGTACACATGCCTTACATCCTCGATAAAAACTTATATATATATATATATATATATATATATATATATATATATATATATATATATATATATATATATATATATATATATATATATATATATATATATATATATATATATATATATATATATGCCTGTGGTTTCGGGCATTATTGCATGACAGTTGGAGACTGAGTGTGAACGAATGGGGCCTTTGTTATCTTTTCCTCGCGCTACCTCGCACACATGAGGGGGGAGGGGGATGGTATTCCATATGTGGCGAGGTGGCGATGGGAATGAATAAAGGCAGACAGTGTGAATTGTGTGCATGGGTATATATGTTTGTGTCTGTGTGTGTATATATATGTGTACCTTGAGATGTATGGGTGTGTATGTTTGCGTGTGGACGTGTGTGTATATACATGTGTATGGGGGTGGGTTGGGCCATTTCTTTCTTCTGTTTCCTTGACCTACCTCGCAAATGCGGGAGACAGCGACAAAGCAAAATCAATAAATAAATAAAAATTAATAAATATATATATATATATATATATATATATATATATATATATATATATATATAAATATATATATATATATATATATATATATATATATATATATATATATATATATATATATATATATATATATATATATATATATATATATATATATATATATATATATATATATTATATTTATATATTTATATGGTGAGGTGCCTGAGGATTGGCGGAATGCGTGGATAGCGCCATTGTACAAAGGCAAAGGGGATAAGAGTGAGTGCTCAAATTACAGAGGTATAAGTTTGTTGAGTATTCCTGGTAAATTATATGGGAGGGTATTGATTGAGAGGGTGAAGGCATGTACAGAGCATCAGATTGGGGAAGAGCAGTGTGGTTTCAGAAGTGGTAGAGGATGTGTGGATCAGGTGTTTGCTTTGAAGAATGTATGTGAGAAATACTTAAAAAAGCAAATGGATTTGTATGTAGCATTTATGGATCTGGAGAAGGCATATGATAGAGTTGATAGAGATGCTCTGTGGAAGGTATTAAGAATATATGGTGTGGGAGGAAAGTTGTTAGAAGCAGTGAAAAGTTTTTATCGAGGATGTAAGGCATGTGTACGTGTAGGAAGAGAGGAAAGTGATTGGTTCTCAGTGAATGTAGGTTTGCGGCAGGGGTGTGTGATGTCTCCATGGTTGTTTAATTTGTTTATGGATGGGGTTGTTAGGGAGGTAAATGCAAGAGTTTTGGAAAGAGGGGCAAGTATGAAGTCTGTTGGGGATGAGAGAGCTTGGGAAGTGAGTCAGTTGTTGTTCGCTGATGATACAGCGCTGGTGGCTGATTCATGTGAGAAACTGCAGAAGCTGGTGACTGAGTTTGGTAAAGTGTGTGGAAGAAGAAAGTTAAGAGTAAATGTGAATAAGAGCAAGGTTATTAGGTACAGTAGGGTTGAGGGTCAAGTCAATTGGGAGGTGAGTTTGAATGGAGAAAAACTGGAGGAAGTGAAGTGTTTTAGATATCTGGGAGTGGATCTGGCAGCGGATGGAACCATGGAAGCGGAAGTGGATCATAGGGTGGGGGAGGGGGCGAAAATTCTGGGGGCCTTGAAGAATGTGTGGAAGTCGAGAACATTGTCTCGGAAAGCAAAAATGGGTATGTTTGAAGGAATAGTGGTTCCAACAATGTTGTATGTTTGCGAGGCGTGGGCTATGGATAGAGTTGTGCGCAGGAGGATGGATGTGCTGGAAATGAGATGTTTGAGGA
The DNA here is from genome assembly GCF_036320965.1 of Panulirus ornatus. Classification (NCBI taxonomy): domain Eukaryota; kingdom Metazoa; phylum Arthropoda; class Malacostraca; order Decapoda; family Palinuridae; genus Panulirus; species Panulirus ornatus. Next base: position 19,521,210 of record NC_092237.1, on the reverse strand, counting down.
CAATGTGTGGTGTGAGGTGGTTTGATCGAGTGAGTAACGTAAGGGTAAGAGAGATGTGTGGAAATAAAAAGAGCGTGGTTGAGAGAGCAGAAGAGGGTGTTTTGAAGTGGTTTGGGCACATGGAGAGAATGAGTGAGGAAAGATTGACCAAGAGGATATATGTGTCGGAGGTGGAGGGAACGAGGAGAAGAGGGAGACCAAATTGGAGGTGGAAAGATGGAGTGAAAAAGATTTTGTGTGATCGGGGCCTGAACATGCAGGAGGGTGAAAGGAGGGCAAGGAATAGAGTGAATTGGAGCGATGTGGTATACCGGGGTTGACGTGCTGTCAATGGATTGAATCAAGGCATGTGAAGCGTCTGGGGTAAACCATGGAAAGCTGTGTAGGTATGTATGTATATATATATATATATATATATATATATATATATATATATATATATATATATATATATATATATGTATATATATATATATATATATATATATATATATATTGCACAGGGGTCCCGAGTTCGATCCTGGCTGTTTGAGGTTTGTATGTTCTATGAAGGTGCGCGTTCATATGCACTTTATTCGTATTCATATACCTCCGCGTTGTACAGTTAGGTTCGGTAAAACGCTATCAGCTGGCTATGTGCGTCTGTTCGGAAATAACCGGTATAGACCCCGTTCCTCACCATTGTGAGACGAAGGGTACTCGAGTACTTAGCATTTCGAATAGTTGTTTCCTATTATACAGTCCCATAGCCTAGCGGTTAGCATGCCTGCCTCCTGCACAGGGGTCCCGGGTTCGATCCTGGCTGTTTAAGGTTTGTATGTTCTATGATATATATATATATATATGTATATATATATATATATATATATATATATATATATATTATCCCTGGGGATATGGGAGAAAGAATACTTCCCACGTAATCACTGCGTGTCGTAGAAGGCGACTAAACGGGGAGGGAGCGGGTGGCTGGAAATCCTCCCCTCTCTTGTTTTTTTTTAATTTACCAAAAGAAGGGACAGAGAAGGGGGTCAGGTGAGGCTATTCCCTCTAAGGCCCAGTTCTCTGTTCTTAACGCTACCTCGCTAGCGCGGGAAATGGCAAATAGTATAAAAAAAAAGAATATATATATATATATATATATATATATATATATATATATATATATATATATATATATATATATATATATATATATATATATATATATATATATATATATATATATATATTGGATTACTTGTTAATTGACAGGCGCGCGAAAGAGAGACTTTTGGATGTTAATGTGCTGAGAGGTGCAACTGGAGGGATGTCTGATCATTATCTTGTGAAGGCTAAGGTGAAGATTTGTATGGGTTTTCAGAAAAGAAGAGTGAATGTTGGGGTGAAGAGGGTGGTGAGAGTAAGTGAGCTTGGGAAGGAGACTTGTGTGAGGAAGTACCAGGAGAGACTGAGTACAGAATGGAAAAAGGTGAGAACAATGGAAGTAAGGGGAGTGGGGGAGGAATGGGATGTATTTAGGGAATCAGTGATGGATTGCGCAAAAGATGCTTGTGGCATGAGAAGAGTGGGAGGTGGGTTGATTAGAAAGGGTAGTGAGTGGTGGGATGAAGAAGTAAGATTATTAGTGAAAGAGAAGAGAGAGGCATTTCGACGATTTTTGCAAGGAAAAAATGCAATTGAGTGGGAGATGTATGAAAGAAAGAAACAGAAGGTCAAGAGAAAGGTGCAAGAGGTGAAAAAGAGGGCAAACGAGAGTTGGGGTGAGAGAGTATCATTAAATTTTAGGGAGAATAAAAAGATGTTCTGGAAGGAGGTAAATAAAGTGCGTAAGACAAGGTAGCAAATGGTAACTTCAGTGAAGGGCGCAAATGGGGAGGTGATAACAAGTAGTGGTGATGTGAGAAGGAGATGGAGTGAGTATTTTGAAGGTTTGTTGAATGTGTTTGATGATAGAGTGGCAGATATAGGGTGTTTTGGTCGAGGTGGTGTGCAAAGTGAGAGGGTTAGGGAAAATGATTTGGTAAACAGAGAAGAGGTAGTAAAAGCTTTGCGGAAGATGAAAGCCTTCAAGGCAGCAGGTTTGGATGGTATTGCAGTGGAATTTATTAGAAAAGGGGGGGTGACTGTATTATTGACTGGTTAGTAAGGTTATTTAATGTATGTATGACTCATGGTGAGGTGCCTGAGGATTAGCGGAATGCGTGCATAGTGCCATTGTACAAAGGCAAAGGGGATAAGAGTGAGTGCTCAAATTACAGAGGTATAAGTCTGTTGAGTATTCCTGGTAAATTATATGGGAGGGTATTGATTGAGAGGGTGAAGGCATGTTCAGAGCATCAGATTGGGGAAGAGCAGTGTGGTTTCAGAAGTGGTAGAGGATGTGTGGATCAGGTGTTTGATTTGAAGAATGTATGTAAGAAATACTTAGAAAAGCAAATGGATTTGTATGTAGCATTTATGGATCTGGAGAAGGCATATGATAGAGTTGTTAGAAGCAGTGAAAAGTTTTTATCGAGAATGTAAGGCATGTGTACGTGTAGGAAGAGAGGAAAGTAAATGGTTCTCAGTGAATGTAGGTTTGCGGCAGGGGTGTGTGATGTCTCCATGGTTGTTTAATTTGTTCATGGATGGGGTTGTTAGGGAGGTAAATGCAAGAGTTTTGGAAAGAGGGGCAAGTATGAAGTCTGTTGTGGATGAGAGAGCTTGGGAAGTGAGTCAGTTGTTGTTCGCTGATGATACAGCGCTGGTGGCTGATTCATGTGAGAAACTGCAGAAGCTGGTGACTGAGTTTGGTAAAGTGTGTGAAAGAAGAAATTTAAGAGTAAATGTGAATAAGAGCAAGGTTACTAGGTACAGTAGGGTTGAGGGTCAAGTCAATTGGAAGGTAAGTTTGAATGAAGAAAAACTGGAGGAAGTAAAGTGTTTTAGATATCTGGTAGTGGATCTGGCAGCGGATGGAACCATGGAAGCGGAAGTGGATCATAGGGTGGGGGAGGGGGCGAAAATCCTGGGAGCCTTGAAGAATGTGTGGAAGTCGAGAACATCATCTCGGAAAGCAAAAATGGGTATGTTTGAAGGAATAGTGGTTCCAACAATGTTGTATGGTTACGAGGCGTGGGCTATGGATAGAGTTTTGTGCAGGAGAATGGATGTGCTGGAAATGATATGTTTAAGGACAATGTGTGGTGTGAGGTGGTTTGATCGAGTAAGTAACGTAAGGGTAAGAGAATGTGTGGAAATAAAAAGAGCGTGGTTGAGAGAGCAGAAGAGGGTGTTTTGAAGTGGTTTGGGCACATGGAGGAATGAGTGAGGAATGATTGACCAAGAGGATATATGTGTCGGAGGTGGAGGGAACGAGGAGAAGGGGACCAAATTGGAGGTGGAAAGATGGAGTGAAAAAGATTTTGTGTGATCGGGCCTGAACATGCAGGAGGGTGAAAGGAGGGCAAGGAATAAGTGAATTGGAGCGATGTGGTATCCGGGTTGACGTGCTGTCATGGATTGAATCAAGGCATGTGAAGCGTCTGGGGTAAACCATGGAAAGCTGTGTAGGTATGTATGTATATATATATAATAATATTATATATATATATATATATATATATATATTTATATATATATGTATATATTATATATATATATATATATATATTATATATATTGCACAGGGGTCCCGAGTTCGATCCTGGCTGTTTGAGGTTTTGTATGTTCTATGAAGGTGCGCGTTCATATGCACTTTATTCGTATTCATATACCTCCGCGTTGTACAGTTAGGTTCGGTAAAACGCTATCAGCTGGCTATGTGCGTCTGTTCGGAAATAACCGGTATAGACCCCGTTCCTCACCATTGTGAGACGAAGGGTACTCGAGTACTTAGCATTTCGAATAGTTGTTTCTATTATACAGTCCCATAGCCTAGCGGTTAGCATGCCTGCCTCCTGCACAGGGGTCCCGGGTTCGATCCTGGCTGTTTAAGGTTTGTATGTTCTATGATATATATATATATATATGTATATATATATATATATATATATATATATATATATATTATCCCTGGGGATATGGAGAGAAAGAATACTTCCCACGTAATCACTGCGTGTCGTAGAAGGCGACTAAACGGGGAGGGAGCGGGTGGCTGGAAATCCTCCCCTCTCTTGTTTTTTTTTAATTTACCAAAAGAAGGGACAGAGAGGGGGTCAGGTGAGGCTATTCCTCTAAGGCCCAGTTCTCTGTTCTTAACGCTACCTCGCTAGCGCGGGAAATGGCAAATAGTATAAAAAAAAAGAATATAATATATATATATATATATATATATATATATATATATATATATATATATATATATATATTATATATTATATATATATATATATATATATATATATATATATATATATATATATTGGATTACTTGTTAATTGACAGGCGCGCGAAAGAGAGACTTTTGGATGTTAATGTGCTGAGAGGTGCAACTGGAGGGATGTCTGATCATTATCTTGTGAAGGCTAAGGTGAAGATTTGTATGGGTTTTCAGAAAAGAAGAGTGAATGTTGGGGTGAAGAGGGTGGTGAGAGTAAGTGAGCTTGGGAAGGAGACTTGTGTGAGGAAGTACCAGGAGAGACTGAGTACAGAATGGAAAAAGGTGAGAACAATGGAAGTAAGGGGAGTGGGGGAGGAATGGGATGTATTTAGGGAATCAGTGATGGATTGCGCAAAAGATGCTTGTGGCATGAGAAGAGTGGGAGGTGGGTTGATTAGAAAGGGTAGTGAGTGGTGGGATGAAGAAGTAAGATTATTAGTGAAAGAGAAGAGAGAGGCATTTCGACGATTTTTGCAAGGAAAAAATGCAATTGAGTGGGAGATGTATGAAAGAAAGAAACAGAAGGTCAAGAGAAAGGTGCAAGAGGTGAAAAAGAGGGCAAACGAGAGTTGGGGTGAGAGAGTATCATTAAATTTTAGGGAGAATAAAAAGATGTTCTGGAAGGAGGTAAATAAAGTGCGTAAGACAAGGTAGCAAATGGTAACTTCAGTGAAGGGCGCAAATGGGGAGGTGATAACAAGTAGTGGTGATGTGAGAAGGAGATGGAGTGAGTATTTTGAAGGTTTGTTGAATGTGTTTGATGATAGAGTGGCAGATATAGGGTGTTTTGGTCGAGGTGGTGTGCAAAGTGAGAGGGTTAGGGAAAATGATTTGGTAAACAGAGAAGAGGTAGTAAAAGCTTTGCGGAAGATGAAAGCCTTCAAGGCAGCAGGTTTGGATGGTATTGCAGTGGAATTTATTAGAAAAGGGGGGTGACTGTATTATTGACTGGTTAGTAAGGTTATTTAATGTATGTATGACTCATGGTGAGGTGCCTGAGGATTAGCGGAATGCGTGCATAGTGCCATTGTACAAAGGCAAAGGGGATAAGAGTGAGTGCTCAAATTACAGAGGTATAAGTCTGTTGAGTATTCCTGGTAAATTATATGGGAGGGTATTGATTGAGAGGGTGAAGGCATGTTCAGAGCATCAGATTGGGGAAGAGCAGTGTGGTTTCAGAAGTGGTAGAGGATGTGTGGATCAGGTGTTTGATTTGAAGAATGTATGTAAGAAATACTTAGAAAAGCAAATGGATTTGTATGTAGCATTTATGGATCTGGAGAAGGCATATGATAGAGTTGTTAGAAGCAGTGAAAAGTTTTTATCGAGAATGTAAGGCATGTGTACGTGTAGGAAGAGAGGAAAGTAAATGGTTCTCAGTGAATGTAGGTTTGCGGCAGGGGTGTGTGATGTCTCCATGGTTGTTTAATTTGTTCATGGATGGGGTTGTTAGGGAGGTAAATGCAAGAGTTTTGGAAAGAGGGGCAAGTATGAAGTCTGTTGTGGATGAGAGAGCTTGGGAAGTGAGTCAGTTGTTGTTCGCTGATGATACAGCGCTGGTGGCTGATTCATGTGAGAAACTGCAGAAGCTGGTGACTGAGTTTGGTAAAGTGTGTGAAAGAAGAAATTTAAGAGTAAATGTGAATAAGAGCAAGGTTACTAGGTACAGTAGGGTTGAGGGTCAAGTCAATTGGAAGGTAAGTTTGAATGAAGAAAAACTGGAGGAAGTAAAGTGTTTTAGATATCTGGTAGTGGATCTGGCAGCGGATGGAACCATGGAAGCGGAAGTGGATCATAGGGTGGGGGAGGGGGCGAAAATCCTGGGAGCCTTGAAGAATGTGTGGAAGTCGAGAACATCATCTCGGAAAGCAAAAATGGGTATGTTTGAAGGAATAGTGGTTCCAACAATGTTGTATGGTTACGAGGCGTGGGCTATGGATAGAGTTTTGTGCAGGAGAATGGATGTGCTGGAAATGATATGTTTAAGGACAATGTGTGGTGTGAGGTGGTTTGATCGAGTAAGTAACGTAAGGGTAAGAGAGATGTGTGGAAATAAAAAGAGCGTGGTTGAGAGAGCAGAAGAGGGTGTTTTGAAATGGTTTGGGCACATGGAGGGAATGAGTGAGGAATGATTGACCAAGAGGATATATGTGTCGGAGGTGGAGGGAACGAGGAGAAGTGGGACACCAAATTGGAGGTGGAAAGATGGAGTGAAAAAGATTTTGTGTGATCGGGGCCTGAACATGCAGGAGGGTGAAAGGAGTGCAAGGAATAAAGTGAATTGGATCGATGTGGTATCCCGAGGTTGACGTGCTGCCGTGGATTGAATCAGGGCATGTGAAGCGTCTGGGGTAAACCATGGAAAGCTGTGTAGGTATGTATATTTGCGTGTGTGGACATTTGTATATACATGTGTATGGGGGTGGGTTGGGCCATTTCTTTCGTCTGTTTCCTTGCGCTACCTCGCAAGCTTGGGAGACAGCGACAAAGCAATTAAAAAGAGAAAAAAAAAGAATATATATATACATATATATATATATATATATATATATATATATATATATATATATATATATATATATATATATATATATATATATATATATATATATATATATATATATATATATATATATATATATATATATATATATATATATATATATATATATATATATCTTTCTTTCGGTGCATTATTACATGACACCTAGAGACTGAGTGTGAACGAATGGGGCCTTTGGTGTCTTTTCCTAGCGCTACCTCGCACACATGAGGGGGGAGGGGGTTGTTATTCCATGTGTAGCGAGGTGGCGATTGGAACAAATAAAGGCAGACAGTATGAATTATGTACATGTGTATATATGTATATGTGTGTGTGTATATGTATATGTGTACATTGAGATGTATAGGTATTTATATTTGCGTGTGTGGACGTGTATGTATATACATGTGTATGTGGGCAAGTTGGTCCATTTTTTCGTTTGTTTCCTTGCGCTACCTCGCAAACGCGGGAGACAGCGACAAAGCGAAATAAATAATAGATATATCTTTCTTTCAAACTATTCGCCATTTCCCGCGTTAGCAAGGTAGCGTTAAGAACAGAGGACTGGTCCTCTGAGGGAATATCCTCACCTGGCCCCCTTCTCTGTTCCTTCTTTTGGAAAATTAAAGAAAAAACAAGAGGGGAGGTTTTCCAGCCCCCCGCTCCCTCCCCTTTTAGTCGGTGTCTACGACACGCAGGGAATATATATATATATATATATATATATATATATATATATATATATATATATATATATATATATATATATATATATATATATTTTCCTTTTAAACTATTCGCCATTTCCCGCGTTAGCGAGGTAGCGTTAAGAACGGAGGACCGGGCCTTTTTTGGAATATACTCACCTGGCTCCCTTTGTTCCTTAATTTGGATAAAAAAAAAAGAAAAAAGAAAAAAAAACGAGAGGGGAGGGTTTCCAGCCCCCCGCTCCCTCCCCTTTTAGTCGCCTTCTACGACACGCAGGGAATACGTGGGAAGTACTCTTAATCCCCTATCCCCAGGGATATATATGTGTATATATATATATATATATATATATATATATATATATATATATATATATATATATATATATATATATATATATATATATATATATATATATATATATATGTATATATATATATTTATATATATATATATATATATATATATATATATATATATATATATATATATATATTCCTATGAGTCCACGGGGAAAATGAAACACGAAAAGTTCCCAAGTGCACTTTCGTGTAATAATCACATCATCCGGGGAGACACAAGAGAGAAATATAGCAGTTAGTTGATATGCATCGAAGAGACGAAGCTAGGACGCCATTTGGTAAACATGTGATTGTCCAAAACATACAACGAGCGTTCATAAACTTGTCATTTTACAAATAACATCAACAATAAAGTTATCTAATTTGTATAGACCATCACTAATATTAAGATTATAATTCTATGTGTATTTAATAATAGAAGATTCAATGATGTTTCTCTTGGTAATAGAGTCAGAGTTGATAACTGAGACGGCGTTACTCCAGTCAATGCAATGATCATAGTTTTTAACATGATGAAACAAGGCATTTGATTCTTGTCCCGTTCTTTTACTATATTTATGTTGCTTAAGTCTAACAGAAAGATCTTTACCAGTCTGACCAACATAAAATTTATCACAGTTTCCACACGGCACTTTATAGATGCAATCAAGAGAATTTTCTGGTGATTTCCTGATTAAGATATTCTTTATAGTATTATTATTGCTAAAGGCAACATTTACATTAAAGGATCTAAGCAATATGGAGAGCAAAGCGAAATTATTATTAAAAGGGAGAACTAAAAGATTCTTGGTGTCAATGGGAGGTTTGGGCTCAACTTTATAAAATGATTTTCTTGCTAACTTAAGGGATTTATCAATGAAAGATCTAGTTAATGTACCCTAGATTCGCCATTTCCCGCGCTAACTAGGTAGCGTTAAGAACAGAGGACTGGGCCCCTTAGGGAACACCCTCACCCGGCTCCCCCTCTGTTCCATCCAGTGGAAAATCAAAAAAAAAAAAAGAAGAGAGGTGAGGATTTCCAGCTACCCGGTCCTTCCCCTTTTAGTCGCCTTATACGACACGCAGGGAATATATATATATATATATATATATATATATATATATATATATATATATATATATATATATATATATATATATATATATATATATATATATATATATATATATGTGTGTGTGTGTGTGTGCGTGTGTGTGTGTTCGTGCGGGTGTGTGTGTGTGTGTGTGTGTGTGTGTGTGTGTGTGTGTGTTACCAGAACCCGACAAAACATAATCCGCAATATCCTTATCTTCACTACATACAGTGTTACCGGGCTCAGAGTCTTCACAATATCCTTATCTTCACTACATGTGATGTTACCGGGCTCAGACACTGCATCATAATCTTCACAATGTCCTTATCTTCACTACATATAGTGTTACCGGGCTCCGACACTACACCATAGTCTTCACAGTATCCTTATCTTCACTACATATAGTGTTACAGGGCTTCGACACTACACCATAATTTTCACAATATCCTTATCTTCACTACATATAGTGTTACTGGGTTCTGACACTATACCTTAATCTTCAAAATGTCCTTATCTTCACTACATATAGTGCTACCGGGGTCCGACGCTACACCAGTCTTCACAGTATCCTTATCTTCACTACATATAGTGTTACCGGGCTCCGACACATCATAATTTTCACAATATCGTTATCTTCACTACGTATAGTGGTACCGGGTTCTGACGCTACAACTTAATCTTTAAAATGTTCTTATCTTCACTACATATAGTGCTACCGGGCTCCGACACTACACCATATTCTTTACATCCTTATCTTCACTACATATAATGTTACCAGGCACCGACACTACACATTAATTTTCACAATATCCTTAGCTTCACTACATATATTGTTTCCGGGCTCCGATACTACACCATAATCTTCACAATATCCTTATCTTCACTACATATAGTGCTACCGGGCACCGACACTACACCTTAATCTTCACAACATCCTTATCTTCACTACATATATTGTTACCGGGCTCCGACACTACACCATATTCCTTACATCCTTATCTTCCCTACACATAGTGTTACCAGGCACCGACACTACACCATAGTCTTCACAGTATCCTTATCTCCACTACATACAGTGTTACCGGGCACCGACACTACACCATAATCTTCACAATATCGTTATCTTCACTACATATAGTGTTACCGGGCTCCGACACCACCATAATGTTCACAATTTCCTTATCTTCACTACATATATTGTTACCGGGCTCCGATACTACACCATAATCTTCACAAGATCCTTATCTTCACTACATATAATGTTACCGGGCTCCGACACCACTATAATGTTCACAATTTCCTTATCTTCACTACTTGTGATGTAACTATATTATTCTGAAGGTGCCTATATTTCTCTTCTGGGATATAAGGTGATGTAAGGCCGGGATAGGCAGATGGAACTCATTCTTTCATAAGAATTTCAACATGACACACGGACCAGTCTGCAGCTCTCCCATGGGAGTTCAGCCATTCTACTTCAAAACTCCCCAGTTTCCCGACACTCGATGGTCCTTCCCCACACTGATGTCATACCGTACTACTCCTGTACCACCCTTGGGCGACTATTTCTTCGACAACCTCTTCTACCATACCAACAAACGGTGTGCAGTGGTTGATATAAACTTCAAGGAAGACGCCACTTCATCAAACACACACGAGATGCGCTGCACTGAGGCTGCCATATATGACCTCAGGAGGGGCTGTGTCATCGAGGGACCCTCAGAATTCACCGACCTCAACGAGTTCCTGAGGACGGTGAGCCAGTATGACGTCCTTTTCTTCAAGGGCGGCTACGTTGAGGTCGCATTTGCCACAGTGTTTCAGTGCGGCGCAGAGTTAGTCAACCTTGAAGATTTAGGCTGCCCACAGTATGACGCACTCGTGTACAACCAAGATTTTCTGCAAGAGGTGGACCTCCATCCCGAAGATGTTGTCTGCGTGAAGCACACTGGTCGCCCAAACCACTGTGCTCTGGCTGAAGTGGTTGTATTTGGCAAGTGGCTTCAGCTCCCCTCCATTAAGAAAGAATGGCTTCAACTTTATCGATCTTATCTAATCTATAACCAGACTGAGGTCCGAGAGGTTTCTTTTTTCCCACTGAAAAAATATTGAAAACCAAAAAGAAGAAATGAATTATTTCTCCCTTGGATCCTGCCCATCTGTCTTCATCATCACAAGAAAAAGGAAGTAATGCTGGTGACCCCAGCAACCCCCCCGACGCTTGGTTACCTTTACGTGGTGGGGGGGATTTGGTGGACTGTACACTGCAGACATGTTTGCAGTGTGCAGTCCATTAACGAAAAACCAAGCATTTTTTTCTTTTTTTTTTAGAAATAGATGAGTTTCTCATTCACTCAGATTTATACTGTGATATAAAACAATGAAATAGATGGAGACCAAACAAAAGAGTACGGTTGTCAAGCCAAATACCTACGTACCAAACAAAGCTAAATTTCTCCTAGTCCATTTCCATCTCGGTATGCGGAACACAAGACCGGAATTCCCATCCAAACTTCTATAAAACTAAAAAATGAACTCTAGAGAAATACAGTTGAAAAAATCATGTACTTATTTTTCATTAATATATATATATATATATATATATATATATATATATATATATATATATATATATATATATATATATATATATATATATATATATATATATATATATATATATTTATATTTATTATTATTATTATTTTGCTTTGTCGCTGTCTCCCGCGTTTGCGAGGTAGCGCAAGGAAACAGACGAAAGAAATAGCCCAACCCACCCACATACACAATGTATATACATACACGTCCACACACGCAAATATACATACCTATACATCTCATAGTACACATATATATACACACACAGACACATACATATACTACCCATGCACACAATTCACACTGTCTGCCCTTATTCATTCCCATCGCCACCTCGCCACACATGGAATACCATCCCCCTCGCCCCCTCATGTGTGCAAGGTAGCACTAGGAAAAGACAACAAAGGCCCCATTCGTTCACACTCAGTCTCTAGCTGTCATGCAATAATGCCCGAAACCACAGCTCCCTTTCCACATCCAGGACCCACACAACTTTCCATGGTTTACTCCAGACGCTTCACATGCCCTGATTCAATCCACTGACAGCACGTCAACCCCGGTATACCACATCGATCCAATTCACTCTATTCCTTGCCCGCCTTTCACCCTCCTGCATGTTCACGCCCCGATCACACAAAATCTTTTTCACTCCATCTTTCCACCTCCAATTTGGTCTCCCACTTCTCCTCGTTCCCTCCACCTCCGACACATATATCCTCTTGGTCAATCTTTCCTCACTCATTCTCTCCATGTGCCCAAACCATTTCAAAACACCCTCTTCTGCTCTCTCAACCATGCTCTTTTTATTTCCACACATCTCTCTTACCCTTACATTACTTACTCGATCAAACCACCTCACACCAAACATTGTCCTCAAACATCTCATTTCCAGCACATCCACCCTCCTGCGCACAACTCTATCCATAGCCCACGCCTCGCAACCATACAACATTGTTGGAACCACTATTCCTTCAAACATACCCATTTTTGCTTTCCGAGATAATGTTCTTGACTTCCACACATTCTTCAAGGCTCCTAGGATATTCGCCCCCTCCCCCACCCTATGATTCGCTTCCGCTTCCATGGTTCCATCCGCTGCCAGATCCACTCCCAGATATCGAAAACACTTTACTTCCTCCAGTTTTTCTCCATTCAAACCTACCTCCCAATTGACTTGACCCTCAACCCTACTGTACCTAATAACCTTGCTCTTATTCACATTTACTCTTAACTTTCTTCTTTCACACATTCTACTCAGTCAAACTCAGTCACCAGCTTCTGCAGTTTCTCACATGAATCAGCCACCAGCACTGCATCATCAGCGAACAACAACTGACTCACTTCCCAAGCTATCTCATCCCCAACAGACTTCATACTTGCCCCTCTTTCCAAAACTCTTGCATTCACCTCCCTAACAACCCCATCCATAAACAAATTAAACAACCATGGAGACATCACACACCCCTGCCGCAAACCTACATTCACTGAGAACCAATCACTTTCCTCTCTTCCTACACGTACACATGCCTTACATCCTAGATAAAAACCTTTCACTGCTTCTAACAACTTGCCTCCCACACCATATATTCTTAATACCTTCCACAGAGCATCTCTATCAACTCTATCATATGCCTTCTCCAGATCCATAAATACTACATACAAATCCATTTGCTTTTCTAAGTATTTCTCACATACATTCTTCAAAACAAACACCTGATCCACACATCCTCTACCACTTCTGAAACCACACTGCTCTTCCCCAATCTTATGCTCTGAACATGCCTTCACCCTCTCAATCAATACCCTCCCATATAATTTACCAGGAATACTCAACAAACTTATACCTCTGTAATTTGAGCACTCACTCTTATCCCCTTTGCCTTTGCACAATGGCACTATGCACGCATTCCGCCAATCCTCAGGCACCTCACCATGAGTCATACATACATTAAATAACCTTACCAACCAGTCAACAAGACAGTCACCCCCTTTTTTAATAAATTCCACTGCAATACCATCCAAACCTGCTGCCTTGCCGGCTTTCATCTTCCGCAAAGCTTTTACTACCTCTTCTCTGTTTACCAAATCATTTTCCCTAACCCACCTCGACCAAAACACCCTATATCTGCCACTCTATCATCATACACATTCAACAAACCTTCAAAACACTCACTCCATCTCCTTCTCACATCACCACTACTTGTTATCACCTCCCCATTTGCGCCCTTCACTGAAGTTCCCATTTGCTCCCTTGTCTTACGCACTTTATTTACCTCCTTCCAGAGCATCTTTTTATTCTCCCTAAAGTTTAATGATACTCTCTCACCCCAACTCTCATTTGCCCTCTTTTTCACCTCTTGCATCTTTCTCTTGACCTCCTGTCTCTTTCTTTTATACATCTCCCACTCAATTGCATTTTTTCCCTGCAAAAATCGTCCAAATGCCTCTCTCTTCTCTTTCACTAATACTCTTACTTCTTCATCCCACCACTCACTACCCTTTCTAATCAACCCACCTCCCACTCTTCTCATGCCACAAGCATCTTTTGCGCAATCCATCACTGATTCCCTAAATACATCCCATTCCTCCCCCACTCCCCTTACTTCCATTGTTCTCACCTTTTTCCATTCATATATATATATATATATATATATATATATATATATATATATATATATATATATATATATATATATATATATATATATATATATATATATATATATATATATACATATTGCATGACAGCTAGAGACTGAGTGTGAACGAATGGGGCTTTTTTTGTCTTTTCCTAGCGCTACCTCGCACACATGATGGGGGAGGGGGATGTTATTCCATGTGTGGCGAAGTGGCGATGGGAATGAATAAAGGCAGACAGCGTGAATTGTGTGCATGTGTATATATGTATGTGTCTATGTGTGTATGTATATGTGTACATTGAGATGCATGGGTATGTATATTTGCGTGTGTGGACGTGTATGTATACACATGTGTAGGGGGGTGAGTTAGGCCATTTCTTTCGTCTGTTTCCTTGCGCTACCTCGCAAACGCGGGAGACAGCGACAAAGCAAAATAAAAAATATAAATATATATATATATATATATATATATATATATATGTATATATATATATATGTATATATATATGATATATATATTTTTTTCTTTTAAACTATCCGCCATTTCCCGCTTTAGCGAGGTAGCGTTAAGAACAGAGGACTGGGCCTTTGTGGAATATCCTCACCTGGCCCCCCTCTGTTCCTTCTTTTGGAAAATTAAAAAAAAGAAAAAAAAAAAAAACGAGAGGGGAGGATTTCCAGCCTCCTGCTCCCTCCCCTTTTAGTCGCCTTCTACGACACGCAGGGAATACGTGGGAAGTATTCTTCATCCCCTATCCCCAGGATATATATATATATATATATATATATATATATATATATATATATATATATATATATATATATATATATATATATATATATATATATATATATATATATATATATATATATATATTCGAGCTTATCAATTTGAAGAGGGTGCAAGGCGACCTACCTAGAAAGAACCCAGAAAGGCAAAACTCTTTCCCAATAATCTCAAAAGCCAAAAATAGTTGAGGGCAAAAAAAAAGAAAAGAAAAAAATGTTTCCAATAATCTTTCGAAATTCTTTTCAGCGATTGAGGGTGAAGGCATTGCTTCCTATTTTTATTTCGAATTATTAGTTACATGCCTTACAGTCGAAGATGCAGTGGTACGGAGAAATGGCTTCTCTAAACTGCCCATCAGATTTTGGGTAAACCTTTGAATCCATAAGAATGAACTGTCCCGAAATTGTGATGTAATATTGAGGTCTATCAAAAGAATCATTGGAAATAACTCGCAACGACCAAGATGGGGAAAAGTTGTTCAACAGTTCAAAAGACCGACTTAAGGTCTCCAGTTCTGCCGCTCCCACGAGATGTGGTCTTTGATCAAAAAGTTTTTTTTCCAGTTTTATCGTCAGAGCCACGTTGGATTAGTTCTGGTTTGACTTTAAACCAGTGTTTCTTAGTCGAATTAGCCCGACACCCCCACACACCCCTATCATACCCACAGGTGCTAAACAGACACATGCATGAAGATATAGCTTAACACAATGGTGTAAAAGGAAATTAAGTCTGGGATATAGGCTATTGGTGTGTGTGTGTGTGTGTGTGCGTTTCTGTGTGTGTATGTGTGTGTGTGTGTGTGTGTGTGTGTGTGTGTGTGTGTGTGTGTGTGTTGGGGGGGGGGGTGTCTAGTGTCACCTCAGGGCAAAAACAAAATGTTTGCTCAGAGCAAACAGCTCGTGACCCGTCCTTCTACTAATGCAATAGTTTGTATGATGTTTGACTTCCAGAAATCATTCATACTGTGACGTAGATGGTGAACATGACACAATAGGAGATGGATATCTTCTTCACGTTATTTTCTGTTTTTGACATACGGGTCATAGTCTCAATGAGAGGTGGACCATTCTGACCAGACTATCAAAATGAATAGATAAGATAATGCAATCCCACGATATCGAAATTCCTTTAATACTTGGTTGAGGAGAAGCTTGTAATGTTAGACAGGACTGCAACGTTTCTCAAACACTAAATCTGTCTACGAAGGCATTTTGATATTGCGGGATTTCTTTTTTTCTATAATCTACATCAATTATCTTGTCACAATGGTCAACCTTTGACCCTGTTAGTGCTAAGAAAGAGACAGGTAGATAATATAAGTAAGTAATCTATTTCCTAATAGAGCATATTATCAATCCATATCACATTATGAATGATTTCATGGATTCAGATCAAATAAGCATCGTATCGTACATAAGAAAGCGATCGATCCAGAAGCGAACCCGAGACTCCAAAATTTCCTGGCATATATATATATATATATATATATATATATATATATATATATATATATATATATATACAGAGAGAGAGAGAGAGAGAGAGAGAGAGAGAGAGAGAGAGAGAGAGAGAGAGAGAGAGAGAGAGAGAGAGAGAGAGAGAGAGAGAGAGAGAGAGAGAGATTCCTCCACAACCAATTCCTTGGGATCCACACAGGAATGTCCCTCTCTCACGATGAAGACAACTCCCCTCCGTGCCCTCAGAGCAAATGTACAGAAGGGCAAGCTCAGGAGAGAGAGAGAGAGAGAGAGAGAGAGAGAGAGAGAGAGAGAGAGAGAGAGAGAGAGAGAGAGAGAGAGAGAGAGAGAGAGAGAGAGAGAGAGATTCCTCCACAACCAATTCCTTGGGATCCACACAGGAATGTCCCTCTCTCACGATGAAGGCAACTCCCCTCCGTGCCCTCAGAGCAAATGTACAGAAGGGCAAGCTCAGGAGAAAGAGAGAGAGAGAGAGAGAGAGAGAGAGAGAGAGAGAGAGAGAGAGAGAGAGAGAGAGAGAGAGAGAGAGAGAGAGAGAGAGTCCTTGAATGTAGCATATTCTTGTAATCGGGGAGGAAAAAAAAAAACCCCAGAAAAAACAAACTTTGCCGAGACCAAATAACAGCCAAACAATTCTAGCCGCCAGATGGAATAGTGGGTTACGTTGATGGAGGATGGGATAATTTTAGGTTCTGTATGAGAATTGCACGCATGAGGTAGAGGGGGAACGCCCCACCCTGAGCTGACAGTGAGCCTTGTTAAGCTCCCTCCCTCGTCAACCACGCACGTCATAATGACTGATGGGAGGAAATAAAAAAAAGACGCAGACGCGTTTTGATCTATTTTCTCTCCTTTTGTCTGTTTCTCTCTCCGCGTCTCTCTCTGCGTCTCTCTCTCTCTCTCTCTCTCTCTCTCTCTCTCTCTCTCTCTCTCTCTCTCTCTCTCTCTCTCTCTCTCCATTATCGTAGAATTTCCTATCGTTCTACCTTGTTACGTTCCACGCACGCTTACTTCACTATTACATGTATCTTTTTTCTTCCATATCTTTTTTTCCTGTCGCTTACTGTTGCCAGCGAGAGTGGAGGATTAGGAAGGAACCCATCTTACTGTTGTATCTTTACCTCACCCACTTATCATAGGAACAGACAGATTTAAGTTCAAAACAGATAACTGCAATAATGGGCCAACGGGCCCTCTGTTGTCTGTCTTTCTCATGTGTACTCTCTCTCTCTCTCTCTCTCTCTCTCTCTCTCTCTCTCTCTCTCTCTCTCTCTCTCTCTCTCTCCAGGAATGATCTTTTCAAGTGGTAATCCTTTCGACCCACCATCTTAGCTTCGGTGTCGCCAAAAACTATCCAAATCTCTGACACAACCCAATCATCAATCACAGTAACACACACACGTCCTGACTATGGGCAAGCAAGACCAACACTCCCGAACGAATCATGAGAAGCCTCAGCCACAATCTGACACCTTGAACACCAGTTAACTTGGCAGCTGATCACTCTGTCTCGCCGGCTATACTCAAGGGGTCAAACAACGGGGAAGAAATCCTACCGGATGATAGATAAGTTAAGGATCTAGAATGATTTGATTATTTGGGCTTTAGGCTCATTAACTGTTGGGTCGTTCAGGCTGTCAATATCAAGCTACATCCACTAAGCCCCCAAGAAAATAACCTTTTCTTCAGGTATCAAGGATAATTCAAAACCTAAATACACTATATGCATGTGGTCACTCGAACTAGTGTAGATAGACATTGAATTAGAAAAATCGTCGATATATACTTGATTTCTATGGCACGAATGCAGCCTTATTGATCACTTTAGCTGCTAACAGCTATGAAACTCAGGAAGAACAATGTTAGTAGTTTCCTCACGGCTAGTTTATCCATGTTTAATGACCAGTAGCAAAAGAAGTTATCCGGGAACGATAGACCAATACTTAAGAGTTGTTGATATGTATCTCACATCGGTGTGTCATCATTATCAGAGATAATGGTATTCAAGGCAACGGCATAGTGGCAATTCCAAAGATACAAAGTGCAAGAATTTTATATCAACTCAAGGACCATGCCATATATAGCAGAACCATATAGATACAGTTACAATAAGGGTTTCAGTACATATATAAATGGGTTCAGGTACGACAAAATAACGCCCAGACCTACGTCTGTGAGGCATATCTTAGCGCAAACAACAGCCATCAAAATTTACACAATCTGGAATAATAAGCTGCTACCCCCATGCAAAGGCACGTGAGAACTTTAGCTATATTTTGACCTGCTTACTTCACTACACACCAGCAGTTACGTCACCACACTGTCAAATTCTCCCTGAGTTTGCGACACAACCTAGATAGATGTGATGTTAAACAAGGGACGATAGAAGGAAATTTGCTGTGAGAATATTTGAGAAAAGTGTGAAGTCTTTATTCATGACTTAATCCTTTGAGATCTTTGAGTTCCTTCACGGGCGTTGATGTACTCCAGTGAATCTGGATTTTACATCTGTACATCTCTCACTGTAGACTCGGCTAATAGCACTTCAACACACAGTATATATATATATATATATATATATATATATATATATATATATATATATATATATATATATATATATATATATATACACAAGGTGTTAAAAACGATAGGTACAAAATTTGACAGTGGACAGGGACACCCAAAGCAAACACTTTTTCAAGAATACCAAAATTTGCAAAACTAGTTAGTTTTCGAGATACGGAGCTTTAAAGTTTTAACTTGACACCTATTCACAAGCATTTTCGTTTCTAACAGATGATTTACTGAAAAATGAAACAAATATTGTGTAAACAGATCAGATGTATTATCGATCACAATCTACAATAGCTGTTCGAAGTGTCTGCTTTATGCTTCAATGCAGACCTGACACCTCCTCTGAAAGGACTGCTGGACACGAGACAACATTCTTGGATCTTCTGCAATGATTTCTTGAGTAGACCAATGTGCCATGTTGTCACCACAACGTGCAACGGTGAACTAATTCGTAAACACCGAGTGTTGCCACACCTTAATCAACCGAGTGTTGCCAGATTGTAAGCTAATATTACATTTAAAGTTTACAGTTCAGACATACCAAAGTTAAAACTTTAAAGCTCGGTATCTCGAAAACTAAATAGTTTTGTAATTTTTGGTATTCTTGAAAAAGTGTTTGCTTTGGGTGTCCCTATCTACCTTCAAATTTTGTACCTATCGTTTTTTAACACCCTGTATATATATATATATATATATATATATATATATATATATATATATATATATATATATATATATATATACCTACATATATAGCAACTAATTTCTTTAATATTCTTGGCTAACTCCTCTTAGATTTTCAATCCAATCGTAGGAAGTTCTCTACTCCTCAACAGTGTATGTGCAAGTATGTGATGTAACTCTACATCATATCAAATTCCCTTCCCTTTAAGTAGTTCGGTTGCCTTTTTACAATATTCTTTAAAGGTCTGACCTCAGGCAAAATGGTATTCTATGTTCATACGTACGTGCGACAAAGCCTCTTTGACAATGCTTTTTTGTGTCGCACATTCTATCCCGAAGTCCTTTGCATTCTTTTGAAAAATGATGCATGAAATGCCATATTCTATCTTTTTTTCCTCATAGGTGGGTTTAAGTTGCCTCATATGTATAATCTTCGCATGCTCTTTCCAGACTGGTATTTCTCTTCGTCCACTGCCCGACTTTCCAGTTCGAGTATTACACTTTATTCCGCTGTATCTGCTTGGTTCCCCATAGTGTTAATGATATGACTGGAAGACACCGTAAAAAGCGAATCATATTACATTCACAACGAGAAGTTGGAAGTATAATTCTAGCTTAGATATCAATAATTGGCCATAAACTATGCTATCAGGAGAAACGTATAGATACCAGATATTCAATTTGCTTTGGCAAAACAATGAAACTGCATTGCTGAAAATATTTTCAGAAAATTATTGTATCTCATATCATACGAAAGAACGCTGTGGAATCGTAGTGATGAGATTACCTTCATAAAATGTATAACTGTTTCCAAGATGTTAGTCATGTATGAGGGACTGAGGAGGACCACTTGCTGCCTAGTTACACATCACAACTTAGCCATAACGTTTGGAGTACAAGTAAAGCACTTAAAGATTACTAACCAGCTGAATCCGTGCACACGAAGGATGGAGTAATGTTAGTCAACATTCTCCCAAAGAAAGATCAAGTACAAGTGACATCTTTTCATAGCATTCTGAATCATATTTGAAAAAAAAATATCATCAAAAACAATTTCATAATTCTAATTCAGATAAGATATGTCACAAAGATATTTTCATGAAACCTACATTCTGTTCCAAGCTCTTCCCATTGGCAATGGCCTGGACAAACATGATCTCCAAATTAATACAGTCTGTTGCCTGTCTGCAGCCTGGCTACTGCAGTGTATCTGCGTCTCAGAAGCGGCTGACGAGTCTTGCGCACACGAAGTGCCTTGAGTTGTATGATTTCTGTCGGATAGTACTCTGGGCACAGTGAGATCAGCGACAACAGACAACGACTTCTGCTGCTTATTGCTTTGTTGAATGAATACCCCAGACAAACGCCTGGTGGGAGTAACAAGCACTACATTATTGGTGGAACATCGCATATTTTTGTTTTTGTTTTGGAGGGGTTTCAGTTCCCCTTAAATGCATCCAAGCCAAAGCAAATTAGGAGGTTTTCAGTTCCCTTAATATGCAACCAAATCAAAGCACATTAAAAGGTTTTCAGTTCTCTTAAAATGCAACCAAATCAAAGCACATTAAAAGGTTTTCAGTTCTCTTAAAATGCAACCAAATCAAAGCACATTAAAAGGTTTTCAGTTCTCTTAAAATGCAACCAAATCAAAGCACATTAAAAGGTTTTCAGTTCTCTTAAAATGCAACCAAATCAAAGCACATTAAAAGGTTTTCAGTTCTCTTAAAATGCAACCAAATCAAAGCACATTAAAAGGTTTTCAGTTCCCTTAATATGCAACCAAATCAAAGCACATTAAGGGGAATTTAGTTGCCTTAAAATTCCAACAAATCAACACACATTAAGAAGAGTTCACGTAAAATGCAACCGAACCAAAGATTATCAAGAGGGATTCAGTTCCCTTAATATGTATCCAAACCAAAGCACATTAAAAGGTTTTCAGTTCTCTTAAAATGCAACCAAATCAAAGCACATTAAAAGGTTTTCAGTTCTCTTAAAATGCAACCAAATCAAAGCACATTAAAAGGTTTTCAGTTCTCTTAAAATGCAACCAAATCAAAGCACATTAAAAGGTTTTCAGTTCTCTTAAAATGCAACCAAATCAAAGCACATTAAAAGGTTTTCAGTTCTCTTAAAATGCAACCAAATCAAAGCACATTAAAAGGTTTTCAGTTCTCTTAAAATGCAACCAAATCAAAGCACATTAAGGGGAATTTAGTTGCCTTAAAATTCCAACAAATCAACACACATTAAGAAGAGTTCACGTAAAATGCAACCGAACCAAAGATTATCAAGAGGATTCAGTTCCCTTAATATGCAACCAAATCAAAGCACATTAAAAGGTTTTCAGTTCTCTTAAAATGCAACCAAATCAAAGCACATTAAAAGGTTTTCAGTTCTCTTAAAATGCAACCAAATCAAAGCACATTAAGGGGAATTTAGTTGCCTTAAAATTCCAACAAATCAACACACATTAAGAAGAGTTCACGTAAAATGCAACCGAACCAAAGATTATCAAGAGGGATTCAGTTCCCTTAATATGCAACCAAATCAAAGCACATTAAGGGGAATTTAGTTGCCTTAAAATTCCAACAAATCAACACACATTAAGAAGAGTTCACGTAAAATGCAACCGAACCAAAGATTATCAAGAGGATTCAGTTCCCTTAATATGCAACCAAATCAAAGCACATTAAAAGGTTTTCAGTTCTCTTAAAATGCAACCAAATCAAAGCACATTAAAAGGTTTTCAGTTCTCTTAAAATGCAACCAAATCAAAGCACATTAAAAGGTTTTCAGTTCTCTTAAAATGCAACCAAATCAAAGCACATTAAAAGGTTTTCAGTTCTCTTAAAATGCAACCAAATCAAAGCACATTAAAAGGTTTTCAGTTCTCTTAAAATGCAACCAAATCAAAGCACATTAAAAGGTTTTCAGTTCTCTTAAAATGCAACCAAATCAAAGCACATTAAGGGGAATTTAGTTGCCTTAAAATTCCAACAAATCAACACACATTAAGAAGAGTTCACGTAAAATGCAACCGAACCAAAGATTATCAAGAGGGATTCAAGTTCCCTTAATATGCAACCAAATCAAAGCACATTAAAAGGTTTTCAGTTCTCTTAAAATGCAACCAAATCAAAGCACATTAAAAGGTTTTCAGTTCTCTTAAAATGCAACCAAATCAAAGCACATTAAAAGGTTTTCAGTTCTCTTAAAATGCAACCAAATCAAAGCACATTAAAAGGTTTTCAGTTCTCTTAAAATGCAACCAAATCAAAGCACATTAAAAGGTTTTCAGTTCTCTTAAAATGCAACCAAATCAAAGCACATTAAGGGGAATTTAGTTGCCTTAAAATTCCAACAAATCAACACACATTAAGAAGAGTTCACGTAAAATGCAACCGAACCAAAGATTATCAAGGAGGGGTTCAGTTCCCTTATAATGCATCCAAACCAAAGCACATTAAAAGGTTTTCAGTTCTCTTAAAATGCAACCAAATCAAAGCACATTAAGGGGAATTTAGTTGCCTTAAAATTCCAACAAATCAACACACATTAAGAAGAGTTCACGTAAAATGCAACCGAACCAAAGATTATCAAGAGGGATTCAAGTTCCCTTAATATGCAACCAAATCAAAGCACATTAAAAGGTTTTCAGTTCTCTTAAAATGCAACCAAATCAAAGCACATTAAGGGGAATTTAGTTGCCTTAAAATTCCAACAAATCAACACACATTAAGAAGAGTTCACGTAAAATGCAACCGAACCAAAGATTATCAAGAGGATTCAGTTCCCTTAATATGCAACCAAATCAAAGCACATTAAAAGGTTTTCAGTTCTCTTAAAATGCAACCAAATCAAAGCACATTAAGGGGAATTTAGTTGCCTTAAAATTCCAACAAATCAACACACATTAAGAAGAGTTCACGTAAAATGCAACCGAACCAAAGATTATCAAGAGGATTCAGTTCCCTTAATATGCAACCAAATCAAAGCACATTAAAAGGTTTTCAGTTCTCTTAAAATGCAACCAAATCAAAGCACATTAAAAGGTTTTCAGTTCTCTTAAAATGCAACCAAATCAAAGCACATTAAAAGGTTTTCAGTTCTCTTAAAATGCAACCAAATCAAAGCACATTAAAAGGTTTTCAGTTCTCTTAAAATGCAACCAAATCAAAGCACATTAAAAGGTTTTCAGTTCTCTTAAAATGCAACCAAATCAAAGCACATTAAGGGGAATTTAGTTGCCTTAAAATTCCAACAAATCAACACACATTAAGAAGAGTTCACGTAAAATGCAACCGAACCAAAGATTATCAAGAGGATTCAGTTCCCTTAATATGCAACCAAATCAAAGCACATTAAAAGGTTTTCAGTTCTCTTAAAATGCAACCAAATCAAAGCACATTAAAAGGTTTTCAGTTCTCTTAAAATGCAACCAAATCAAAGCACATTAAAAGGTTTTCAGTTCTCTTAAAATGCAACCAAATCAAAGCACATTAAAAGGTTTTCAGTTCTCTTAAAATGCAACCAAATCAAAGCACATTAAAAGGTTTTCAGTTCTCTTAAAATGCAACCAAATCAAAGCACATTAAAAGGTTTTCAGTTCTCTTAAAATGCAACCAAATCAAAGCACATTAAAAGGTTTTCAGTTCTCTTAAAATGCAACCAAATCAAAGCACATTAAAAGGTTTTCAGTTCTCTTAAAATGCAACCAAATCAAAGCACATTAAAAGGTTTTCAGTTCTCTTAAAATGCAACCAAATCAAAGCACATTAAGGGGAATTTAGTTGCCTTAAAATTCCAACAAATCAACACACATTAAGAAGAGATTTGTGGAAATAAAAAGAGCGTGGTTGAGAGAGCAGAAGAGGGTGTTTTGAAATGGTTTGGGCACATGGAGAGAATGAGTGAGGAAAGATTGACCAAGAGGATATATGCGTCGGAGGTGGAGGGAACGAGGAGAAGTGGGAGACCAAATTGGAGGTGGAAAGATGGAGTGAAAAAGATTTTGAGTGATCGGGGCCTGAACATGCTGGAGGGTGAAAGGCGGGCAAGGAATAGAGTGAATTGGATCGATGTGGTATACCGGGGTCGACGTGCTGTCAATGGATTGAATTAGGGCATGTGAAGCGTCTGGGTTAAACCATGGAAAGTTGTGTGGGGCCTGGATGTGGAAAGGGAGCTGTGGTTTCGGGTATTATTGCATGACAGCTAGAGACTGAGTGTGAACGAATGGGGCCTTTGTTGTCTTTTCCTAGCGCTACCTCGCACACATGAGGGGGGAGGGGGATGCTATTCCATGTGTGGCGAGGTGGCGATAGGAATGAATAAAGACAGACAGTGTGAATTGTGTGCATGTGTATATATGTATGTGTCTGTGTGTGTATATATATGTGTACATTGAGATGTATGGGTATGTATATTGGCGTGTGTGGACGTGTATATATATACATGTGTATGGGGGTGGGTTGGGCCATTTCTTTCGTCCGTTTCCTTGCGCTACCTCGCAAACGCGGGAGACAGCGACAAAGCAAAATAATAATAATAAAAAAAAAAATATATATATATATATATATACATATATATATATATATATATATATATATATATATATATATATATATATATATATATATATATATATATATATATATATATATATATATATATATATATATATATATATATATATATATATATATATATATATATATTGCGAAAGGTAACAGACGAATAGAAACACATCCACTCACGCACACCGATATATACATATACGAACACACATGTATAAACATACATATATAAATATATGCATACACATATACTTGCACATAGATATACATATGTACACATTTACATATTTACCTTCGTCCGTTCCCCACGCCACCCCGCCCCACATGAAACACCACAAACGACTGAAGGAAAGGAAAAAAGATAACATATACTCTTCTTTTCCCCCACACCCGATCGTCACCTGTGTCAGCGAGGTGGCGGCAGGAAACAGACAAAGGAAGGACCTGTCCGCTCACATCCATACACAAGCTGTCATGCACCGAAACCACAGCTCCCTATCCACATCCAGGCCCCACAAACCTTTCAATGGTTTACCCCGGACGTTTCACATGCCCTGATTCAGTCTAGTGGCGGCAGGTTGACACCACCTCCTGCATGTTCAGGTCTCGATCGCTCAAAATCTTTTTCACGCCATCATTCCATCTCCAATTTCGTCTCCCGCTTCTCCTTCTTTCATCCACCTCTGACACTTGTATCCTTTATGTCAACCTTTCTTCGCTCATTTTCTCCATGTGTCTAAACCATTTCAACATACTCTCTTCTGCTCTCTCAACTACACCCTATATATTTCCACTCTTCTTTCTTACCCTTTCATTACTTACTCGATTAAACCGACTCACACATACCTCAAACATTTAATTTCCAACATATCCATCCTCCTCCATACAGCCCCATATATACCCCTTTCCCGGCAACCATATAATATTTTTGGAACTACTGTTCCTTCAAACATACCCATTTTTGCTCTTGGAGATAACGTTCTCTCTTTCCACACATTCTTCATCACTCCCAAATCCTTCGCACCCTCCTCCACCTTATGACTAACCTCCGCCTCCACTTTTGCATTCGCTGCAAATTCCATTCCCAGATATCTTAAAAACTGCATTTCCTCCATTTTTTCTTCATTCAGATTTACATCCCAACTAACTTGTCCTTCAACCCTGCAGAACCTAATAACCATGCTTTAATTCACAGTTATTCTCAACATTTTCCTTTCACACACTTCCGCACTCAGTCACCAACTTCTGCAATTTTTCTCACTCGAATCAGCCACCAGTCCTCTATTATCGGTGAACAACAAGTGGCTCACTTCCAAGGCCTCCAATCCCCAACAGACTGCATACTCGTCCCTCTCTCCAAGGTTCCTGCATTTATCTACCTCACCACCCAATCCATAAACAAATTAAATAACAACAGGGACATGACACACCCCTGCCGTAGGCCGACCTTCACTGTGAACCAATCACTCTCCTCTCTTCCTACTCGCACACATGCCTTACATCCTTGAGAAAAACTTTTCACTGCTTCTAGAAGCTTACCTCCCACACTATAGATTCTAAGAGCCTTCCACAAAACATCTCTATCAACCTTACCTATCATATGCATTCTCCAGATCCATAAATGCCACATACAAATCCAACTGTTTTTCTAAGAATTTCTCCAACAAACGCTTAATCTACACATCCTCCACCATTTCTGAAATTTCACTGCTTATTCACAATCTGATGCTCTGTACATTCCTTCACCCACTCAATCAAAACCTTCCCATATAGTTTATCAGGTATACCCAGCAAACTTATGTCTCTATAGTTTGAACACTTACCTTATTCTCTTTGCGTTTAATCAATGACACTATAAATGTATTCCGCTAATTTTCAGGCAGTTCACCATGATCCATGCATACACTGAATATCCTTACCAACCAATCAACAACAGTCATCCTCCTTTTTTTTTTATGAACTCATCTACTGTACCATCGACTCCCGCTGCCTTGCCGGATTTCCTCTTCTTCAAGGCTTTCACCACCTTTCCTCTCTTCATCAAAACCACTCTCCATGACTCACTGACTTCGCATACCATCAAGGTCAAAACACCCTACATCTGCCTCTTTCACCAAACACATTTAACAGTCCTTCAAAATACTCATTCCATCTCCTCACACACACACACACACACACACACACACACACACACACACACATATATATATATATATATATATATATATATATATATATATGTATATTTTCCTTTGTCGCTGTCTCCCGCGTTAGAGAGGTAGCGCAAGGAAACAGACAAGAGAATGGCTCAACCAACCCACATACACATGTATGTACATACACGTCCACACACACAAATATACATACCTATACATCTCAACGTATACATATATATACACACACAGACATATACATATATACACATATACATAATTCATACTGTCTGCCTTTATTCCCATCGCCACCCCGCCACACATGAAATAACATCCCCCTCCCCGCGCATGTGCGCGAGGTAGCGCTAGGAAATATAACAAAGGCCACATTCGCTCACACTCAGTCTCTAGCTGTCATGTATAATGCACTGGAACCACAGCTCCCTTTCCACATGCAGGCCCCACAGAACTTTCCATGGTTTACCACAGACGCTTCACATGCCCTAGTTCAATCCACTGACAGCACGTCGACCCCGGTATACCACAATGTTCCAATTCACTTTATTCCTCCTGCATGTTCAGGCCCCGATCACTCAAAATCTTCTTCACTCCATCTTTCCACCTCCAATTTGGTCTCCCACTTCTCGTTCCCTCCACCTCAGACACATATATCCTCTTGGTCAATCTTTCCTCACTCACTCTCTCCATGTGACCAAACCGTTTCAAGACACCCTCTTCTGCTCTCTCAAACACACGCTTTTTATTACTACACATCTCTCTCACCCTGTTATTACTTACTCGATCAAAGCACCTCACACCACATATTGTCCTCAAACATCTCATTTCCAGCATATCCGCCCTCCTCCGCACAACTCTATTCATAGCCCACGCCTCGCAACCATATAACATTTTTTTTTTTTTTTTTTTTTTTTTTTTTTTTTCCAAAAGAAGGAACAGAGAATTGGGCCAGGTGAGGGTATTCCCTCAAAGGCCCAGTCCTCTGTTCTTAACGCTACCTCGCTAATGCGGGAAATGGCAAACAGTTTGAAAGAAAAAAGAATATACATATATATATATATATATATATATATATATATATATATATATATATATATATATATATATATATATATATATATATATATATATATATATATATATATATATATGCATATTTCAGTTGTGTTGGGCATTCAGAGAAAGGCAGGAGCAATAACATTTACACTTCA
The DNA here is from genome assembly GCF_036320965.1 of Panulirus ornatus. NCBI lineage: Eukaryota > Metazoa > Arthropoda > Malacostraca > Decapoda > Palinuridae > Panulirus > Panulirus ornatus. The sequence continues at coordinate 19,492,435 of NC_092237.1, read as the reverse complement.
TCAGGCATGCGAGGTGAGGAGTAACGATAAATCCCTCTGGAGAGATATTTACGCTAGAGAAGTTAAAGCCGACGACCCACCGTTGGGCAGCAGCCATTGCTGATGCCTCAAGCGCCGGCAGTAGCACCAGCAGAAGCGACGGCCATGGTGGTGAGGAAATGAGTCGGTTGGTTTGGGAAGCCTCGAGTGATGGGGGGAGAATAGGTAGAGTGAGGCAGGTGAATGGACGGGTGGGTTGATTCTCGAAGGGAAAGCCAAGTTTCGGCAACGGTGCGAAAAAAAAGTGGAGATTATTGTGTAGAAAAATTTGGAACTCCGTATGAGACTGAAGAAACTAGTGATGGTTTGAAAGAACAGTGGTAGCTAGCAGGAGGTGCTGAGGGTTATAGGAAGGGCCTACAGTAGGATTCAGGTAGGGCTGGTGAGAAGAGCGAGTGGTGACATTTAACGTAAGAATTCTAAATGAAGGAAATAGGTAGTAGAAGGGAGAGAAAAGATTCTTGGTAGTGAGTTGAGTGCTGTATGGCGAGAGTGGTGGTACGAAGGGTGGCAGGTATAGGGTGTTATCATAAATGAAAGGACTGAGTATGTTTGAAAAGCTGACGTAACTGGAAAGCCGACGTAATAGGAATGGTGACGTAACGAGGGAAAAGACCCAACTGGAGAGCTGACATAACCGGAGGGCTGATGGGATGGGGGGAGGTGACGTAACTGGTGAACTGACGTAACTTGGAGATCTGGCGTGACTGAAGAGAACGAGGAAGCCTCCGAGAACGACACAACTGCCGGACCCAGGCAGGAGAACGCAGGCAAGGGCGACCCAGCTGAGGAAGACTGAGCACCACCCTGGACAGCTGAGGCAGCCTCACCCATCAGAGATTTGTCATGCTTGACTTACTCTTTACGAGCGTAGAGCGGGATCCAATTTAGCTTCAATTTACCTCCATCTTATTCAAGGCATATAGTCTTCAAATACCCTTAATAAATATCGTATTGAAATGTGGGAAGGCTTTACAGAGGCTTTATAAGTTATATCTCACAGGGAAATATCCCCACAAGGCGGTGTGCCATAACAGGTTATGGACTGGAAACGAGACATATAGGCAGCGTGGAGGAGGCTTGAGGATGTGTAAATGTGGTGACTTCCTGCCTCGGTCAAGAATGATGGCCGGAGAATCTGGCACACGAACCCACCTCGACACCTTTACACCCGCAAGGCATCTCCTGCTTCACCTGAACGGTGATCCGGCGCCCCTCGTCTGTCTTGATAATGGAATGCAAGGGTTATCTCGGTATTTATGGAGGCACATTAGGCCCCGTGAGCTGTGGGCCGATTCCAGACACTACAACTCGTCCGATGGTAAACGCCATGAATGTAAGAAATCATTGATAATGGGGGAATCGCGTGATTTATAGCGGTCATAATGTTCGTTCGTAGTCAAACTCTTCTTCTTTTTTGGGCAGGAAATCTAAAACTTCAAGCTTTAAGGCGATGATCATCAAATGAATAAACATGATCATATATGTATATATATATATATATATATATATATATATATATATATATATATATATATATATATATATATATATATATATATATATGTGTGTGTGTGTGTATGTATATATATATATATATATATATATATATATATATATATATATATATATATATATATATATATATATATATTTCATTTACTATATTTAGTCGCTGTCGCCCGCGTTAGCGAAGTAGCGCAAGGAAACATAAACGATCACACACGCACATATAAGTATCTGTACATTTCAACGTATACATACATATACGTACATAGACAAACACATATACACACATGCACACATCCACACTTGCTGCCTTCATCCTATCTCGTCGCCACCCCGCCACACATGAAATGGCACTCGCCTCCCACCGCGCACGCGCGAGGTAGCGCTTGGAAAAGGCATAAAGGGCCACATTCGTTCACACTCAGTCTCTAGCTGTCATGTGTAATGCGCCGAAAACCACAGCTCCCTTTCCACATCCAGGCCCCACAAAACGTTCCACGATATACCCCAGACACTTAACATGCCCTGGTTCAATCCATTGACAGCACGTCGACCACGGTTTACCACATCGTCCCAATTCACTGTATCCCTTGCACGCCCTTTACCCTCATGTATGTTCAGGCCCCGATCGCTAAAAATCTTTTTCACTCCATCCTCCCACCTCCAATTTGGTCTTCCACTTCTTGTTTCCTCCACCTCTGACACATATATATCCTCTTTTGTAAATCTTTCCTCACTCATTCTCTCCAAGTGACCAAACCATTTCAATACACCCTCTTCTGCTCTCTTAACCACACTCTTTTTATTACCACACATCTCTCTTACCCTTTCATTACTTACTCGATTAAACCACCTCACACCACATATTGTCCTCAAACATTTCATTTCCAACACATCCACCCTCCTTCGCACAACCCTATCTATAGCCCACGCCTCGCAACCATATATTTATTTCATATATTATATTTTGTCGCTGTCTCCCGCGTTAGCGAGGTAGCGCAAGGAAACATACGAAAGATTGGCCCAACCCACCCACATACACATGTGTATACATACACGTCCACACACGCACATATACATACCTATACATTTCAACTTGTACATATATATACATATAAAGATATATGCATATATACACATGTATGTAATTCTTACTTGCTGCCTCAATTCATTCCCGTCGCCACCCCGTCACACATGAAATGACAACCCCCTCCACCCACGCACGCGCAAGGTAGCGCTAGGAAAAAGCAACAAAGGCCACATTCGTTCACACTCAGTCTCTATCTGTCATGTATAATTCACCGAAACCATAGCTCCTTTTCCACATGCAGGCCCCATAAGACTTTCCATGGTTTACCCAAAATGCTTCACATGCCCTGGTTCAGTCCATTGACAGCACGTCGACCCCGGTATACCATATCGTTCCAATCCTCTCTATTCCTTGCAAGCCTTTAACCCTCCTGCATGTTCGGGCCCCGATCGCTCAAAATCTTTTTCACTCCATCTTTCCCCCTCCAATTTGGTCTCCCGCTTCTACTCGTTCCCTCCACCTCCGACACATATATCCTCTTTGTCAATCTTTCCTCACTCATTCTCTCCATGTGACCAAACCATTTCAAAACACCCTTTTCTGCTCTCTCAACCACACTCTTTTTATTACCACACATCTCTCTTACCCTATTATTACTTTCTCGATGAAACCACCTCACACCACATATTGTCCTCAAACATCTCATTTCCAACACATCTACCCTCCTCCGTACAACCCTATCTATAACCCACGCCTCGCAACCTTATAACATTGTTGGAACCACTATTCCTTCAAACATACCCATTTTCGCTTTCCAAGGTAATGTTCTCGCCTTCCACACATTTTTCAACGCTCCAAAAACTTTCGCCCCCTTCCTCACCCTGTGACTCACTTCCGCTTCCATGGTTCCATCCGCTATCCAATCCACTCCTAGATATCTAAAACACCTCACTTCCTCCAGTTTTTCTCCATTCAAACTTACCTCCCAATTGACTTGACCCTCTACCCTACTATACCTGATAACCTTGCTCTTATTCACATTTACTGTCAGCTTCCTTCTTTCACACACTTTACCATGCTCAGTCACCAGCTTCTGCAGCTTCTCACCCGAATCAGCCACCAGCCCTGTATCATCAGTGAACAACAACTGACTCACTTCCCAAGCTCTCTCATCCACAGCAGACTTCATACTTGCCCCTCTCTCCACAACTCTTGCATTCACCTCCCTATGAACCCCATCCATAGACAAATTAAACAACCATGGAGACATCACCCACCCTTGCCGCAAACCGACATTCACTGAGAACCAATCGCTTTCCTCTCTTCCAGCTCGTACGCATGCCTTACATCCTGAATAAATAAATTTTCACTACTTCTAGCAACTTACGTCCCACACCATATATTATCAAGGTCCTCCACAGAGCATCTCTATCAACTCTATCATATGCCTGTTCCAGATCCATAAATGCTTCATACAAATCCATTTGTTTATCTAAGTATTTCCCACATACATTCTTCAAAGCAAACACCTGATCCACACATCCTCTACCACTTCTGAAACCATACTGCTCTTCCCCAGGCTGATGCTCTGTACATACCTTCACCCTCTCAATCAATATCCTCCCATATAGTGTCCCAGGAATTCTCAACAAACTTATACCTCTGTAATTTGAACACTCACCTTTATCCCCTTTGCCTTTGTAAAATGGCAATATGCACGCATTCCGCCAATCGCCAGGGACTTCCCCATGAGTCAAAAATACATTAAATATCCTTACCAACCGGTCAACAACACAGTCACCTCCTTGTTATTATCTCCCCATTAGCCCCTTTACCGATGTTCCCATTTGTTTTCTTGCCTTACCCACTTTATTTGCCTCCCTCCAAAACATCTTTTTATTCCACCTAAAATCTAATGATACTCTCTCATGCCAACTCTCATTTGCCCTCTTTTTCACCTTCTGCTTCTTTCTTTTATACATCTCCCAGGCATTTGCACTATTTCCCCTAAAACTCGTCCAAATGCCTCTCTCTTCTCTTTCACTAATAATCTTACTTCTTCATCCCACCACTCACTACCCTTTCTAGTCTGCCCACCTCCCACGCTTTTCATGTCACAAGCATCTTTTGCGCTAGCCATCACTGCTTCCCTAAATACACCCCATTCTTCCCTCACTTCCCATACGTCCTTTGCTCTCACCTTTTTCCATTCTGCACTCAGTCTCTCCTGGTACTTCCTCACACACGTCTCCTTCCCAAGCTCACTTACTCTCACCACTACTTCTTTTCTCAGTACCTCTACAAATCTTCACCTTCGCCTCCCCAAGATAATGATCAGACATCCCTCCAGTTGCACCTCTCAGCACATTAACATCCAGAAGTCTCTCTCTCACGCGCCTATCAATTAACACGTAATCCAAGAACGCTCTCGTGCAATCTCTCCTACGTACATACGTATACTTATGTATATGTCTCTTTTTAACAAGGTATTCCCAATCACCAGTCCTTTTTCAGCGCACAAATGGCGTCCTAGATACGTATCTTCGTTGTATATCAACTGACTGTTATATTTCTCTCTTGTGTCTCCCCTGATGATGTGATCATTACACGAAAATGCACTTGGGAACTTATCGTATTTCGTTTTCCCCATAGACTCATAGGAATACACTTGATCACGCGCAAAATTTTGATCCTTCCCAACATATATACACATATATATTTTTATGCTATTATTTCATACTATCACAACCCTCTGTTGAATGATAGATCCAGAAGCGTCCTGTGCGGCATTGTGAACCTATACAACACTACAGACGCAGAGGAACCCTTTACAGACATAGATGTTGTTTTTCGTCTTCCGTTGCCAGAAACAAACGAATGAAATGAGAAAATGAATACATATTGAGTCATGAATGGAGGAGAAGAACAGGCTGATCATAAACGCTTTCGACACCGCCAACTTCATCGTTATTGCAAAGGCTGGTCGGAGTGAGATGCGTGTCTGTGTGAGACCCAACCTGGCGCAAGGGGTTAAGCCTCCCAATGCACTCACCGGCCAGACGTACATTATTGATTGTAGCATTCTGTTGTATAGGTTCACAATGCTGCACGGGACGCTTCTGGATCTATCATTCAACAGAGGGTAGTGATATTTCATATACCACCCAAAGAACCACACTTTTGCTCTCAAGAAATTCACATGATTTATTTCAGTCAATGTACTGTCTCCCACTTCTCACATTTGCAAAGTCATAACCAGTAGCGTTCTGCAGACAGGAGACTAAGCGGTTTTACATAATTAGACAACTGGAAAACAGTTGAATCCCAGGCAGGACTGAAGTGTGAGTTAAATCTTGTGTTGTACCTTCATGAACCTATGCAAGACTCTGACGTCTAAGAAACGCATAATCGCACAAGTTTGTGAACCTCCTGCATTTACACCACGATTTCGGCAGACTCCACAACCATCCCTGTATCTTCAGCGAAATACGCGACACTTGTTAAGAGATTTTCATCAATAACAAGGCAACTTATGTAATCGGAGGATTCACCATAGCATCCATATTCCCCGTCAAACATCCTATCAATTTAATCACCTATTTACGTCAAGTGGCCATGATATTACTACTGTTTTGTCTGTCTCCTTTACTTTCTAAAATCCAAGCCAACATTTTACCTTGCTAACTATGTCCAGTGGTGTATTTCAAAGAAAAGATAAGAAAAACGTTTACCTGAAACGCAAAATTCCTATATAAAGATGTATAGTCTCTATTGACACCACGATCAGCTTGTGGTATCTCCCCTCTTAAGCTATATAGCCGCAATACCTTTCCGCCCCTTAGCTCAACTATTAGCTTATCCATCCTCCGAAGAACATGGAGCAGCTGCACTCCCTGACAGTTTCACCATCCAGCACCTATACACCATTGGAACCTAATAGTCTGCTGAGGATATCTGATGCAAATACCTTCTTCCAAGTTCTTAGCGTAACGAACTTTTCTTCAGTATCTTAACTGAGGCGACACATGCGTGTTACAGACGAAGCCGCTCTAAAGGTACGGACCTATGACGTAGCTGCAACTCGCCTCGACAGAAAGGGTGGACGTCAATTAGAGGAAAGTAAAGCTCCATTTCCCTCAGCGAGTTTCCATTTACAGAAACAGTTCGCTGTGCCTCTTATACTCTCAGCGAATTTGGCTGCGAGGTATTCCCTCTGTAAGGTCAGAGGTCGTCTTCCCAAGAGACAGAACACCTCCAGCGTTTATAGGAAACTCCAAAGCACCTTACGCCTACATCCACTACAGCTTCAACTGCAAGCGAAGGACATTAAAGGCAGGGTCTGTGAATGCCTGTGTCTATGTACATATTCCAGCTCTACCCCTTTCTCCTCTTTCTTCTTTGTAATTCTTAGGTCATGAGAACCACATCTCAAGAGAGGTTTTTCGTTTCAGGCAGAGCGTCGAGCTGGTAATAAGAATGTTATGAGCAACGAGCACGTCAACACTCGAGATTTATTACTATGGAGGGAGAGTCTGGGAAGCCCCTCCTAGCCACCAATATCACCCTGAGTCACGCTGGCAAACGCTAAAGATATTCAAACATGTAATTCATATTTCTTAGATCAAGTTTTTGCTTTATTTTTATTTATCATCTTACGATCGTTGCGACACATTAATAATCTAATGATTAGTGAAACAAACATATAAAGTTGTTAAAGAGAATGTAATATGATTTTGCTCTTCGTATATCTGTTTACCTTTCTCGCTTTTGCGAAGCTGCGTCACGAACAGACGAACTGTGTCTATGCGAAAACTCTTTATTTGGTTCCTTCCTCTGTCCCTACTTTTAGAAAGTGATGACAAAGGAGCTCCCTTTTCTCTTGTTTGCCTCCTGAGATATGCAGGATATATGTGGATTGTATCCCTCTTGGCCCATTGCCAGGGATGATATATACTTGATACTGGAACCATTTGCTTTAAACTGAAGTCAGTGCTTCTGCTGTTGTTATGTAACAAAAGAAGTCACATTTGTAACATAGCACAAATGAATTCCGCTAGTGCACGTCTGTCACCGCCTTTCCCTGATGGCGCATCTCAGGGCGTTGCGGTGTTAAGGATTAAACGCTGGAGTTTTGGGAGGAACTCAGACGAATGTCCACAAATATCATCAGTATCTTTTAGAGCGACTAAATTACAGCAGTACCTTGGCCATCGTTACACATCAAGTTAGTGACTTTAGAATCGAACATATTCTTCATTTTGTGGTCCTTAAGATTTCCGGAAGATGAGAGTCACTGACGTTCCTCGAAATCAGATCATGGAACTTGACACTTGGCTGCCGAGTATTTCCCTACAGACGATTTCTCATCGGTTTACGAACATTCCTAGCTGGGCTCTCAACCAACACACTAGACCTTGTATACACCTTTATAGCAACACTGATTCCGTAAAATCGTATGTTGCCACAAATCAAGAAACGGAAATGATATTGATGATGAAATCACTTAACTATCCACTAGTCCCCAAATTCCCACCACTACCTCACCCAGACCAGTGTCAAATGTGACCACTCTCACTAGCCTTGCCAGCGACTGGCGAAAAACCTCAGAAAATGTCACTACCTTAATTAACTTCATTTTCTTAGAACTGAAAAATCGATGTTAGTCACTGGACATATTCCAAGCGATCCAGGCGCCTGATGTGCCTGATCTTCTTGTGGATGGTAACATCTCAGCACCTCTCTCTCTCTCTCTCTCTCTCTCTCTCTCTCTCTATCTATCTATCTCTCTCTCTCTCTCTCTATCTCTCTCTCTCTCTCTCTCTCTCTCTCTCTCTCTCTCTCTCTCTCTCTCTCTCTCTCTCTCTCCCTCCGGCAGGAGCAGTCCACAATCTAATCGAGCTGTCAGTCTTTCACGCCTCAGAGTGCCAGGGTTCCTGAGTCTTGTTATCACACCCGACATTCAAGGTATAATAATTGTTGTTAAGATGACACAACTCAAGGATCCATACCTTCGCAAACGCTGGTTCGAGAATCATAGTTTACCACATATTTTTTCTTAACTTTTCCACAATGTGTTGGAAGCCTTCGTTTACAACCGATGACTTTGGATGTTCATTGATGTCCACCTGCAACTATAAGAAAGCACTGTATTAGTTGAACCAACGCTTCGTGATTTATATCGTGTAGTTCTTTAACCAACAGAAATATTATTGAACTGCTTTGAATTACAATTAAGTCATGCGAAGAGGAACTGCGCGATGAAAGTCCCATAACTGGTACCGAAGGACTGGGATGATCTCTAATAGATCCTGTAGTGCCCTCTCGTGGCAGAGGGCAAACGCTAGATGTGACGCTGACCTTCACGATATTAAGGTTGCAGCTTCCATTCATTGTCACACTCGCAGGCCAAACCTGCAGTATCTGTACAGCAATATGCTTGGGTGGGGCACCGCTCCATTCATCCCACACGACCAACAATTTTCAAAACTGCATTTCCCTCATATTTTCCCTCTTCCACCTTTCCTGCAGCGCTTTAAGCCTCCTTACTATTTCTCTGACGTCTTTACCTCTAGCCTTAACTTGCCATGAAGGAAAGTATCTCTGAAATCATTATTTTTATATTTAATGATGTCTATTTAATTAACAAGAATGAAAAAAGGAAACTAATACTTTTTGGAGATGACAGCAGTTACTGAGTAGGAGAGCATCTACCGGAACACTACTGTGGGATCGTCTGTCTACCACTACCAGTTAGGCAAAGATAAGTTCGTAATAAAATCTCTCCAGAAATTATGGCACACGAACAAACTGATTTACATGTCTTGAGAAAAACAGTTACTGGAAATCCTCCCCTCTCAGATTTTTTTAATTTTCCAAAAGAAGGAACAGAGAAGGGGGCCAGGTGAGCATATTCCCTCAAAGGTCCAGTCCTCTGTTCTTAACGCTACCTTGCTAACGCTGGAAATGGCGAATAGTATGAAAGAAAGATATATATATATATATATATATATATATATATATATATATATATATATATATATATATATATATATATATATATATATATATGTACATATATATATGTATATATATATATATATATATATATATATATATATATATATATATATATATATATATATATATATATATATATATATATATATATATATATATATATATATATATATATATATATATATATATATATATATATATATACATATATATATATATACATATATATAAGGTATTAAGAATATATGGTGTGGGAGGCAAGTTGTTAGAAGCAGTGAAAAGTTTTTATCGAGGATGTAAGGCATGTGTACGTGTAGGAAGAGAGGAAAGTGATTGGTTCTCAGTGAATGTAGGTTTGCGGCAGGGGTGTGTGATGTCTCCATGGTTGTTTAATTTGTTTATGGATGGGGTTGTTAGGGAGGTAAATGCAAGAGTCTGGAAAGAGGGGCAAGTATGAAGTCTGTTGGGGATGAGAGAGCTTGGGAAGTGAGTCAGTTGTTGTTCGCTGATGATACAGCGCTGGTGGCTGATTCATGTGAGAAACTGCAGAAGCTGGTGACTGAGTTTGGTAAAGTGTGTGGAAGAAGAAAGTTAAGAGTAAATGTGAATAAGAGCAAGGTTATTAGGTACAGTAGGGTTGAGGGTCAAGTCAATTGGGAGGTGAGTTTGAATGGAGAAAAACTGGAGGAAGTGAAGTGTTTTAGATATCTGGGAGTGGATCTGTCAGCGGATGGAACCATGGAAGCGGAAGTGGATCATAGGGTGGGGGAGGGGGCGAGGATTTTGGGAGCCTTGAAAAATGTGTGGAAGTCGAGAACATTATCTCGGAAAGCAAAAATGGGTATGTTTGAGGGAATAGTGGTTCCAACAATGTTGTATGGTTGCGAGGCGTGGGCTATGGATAGAGTTGTGCGCAGGAGGATGGACGTGCTGGAAATGAGATGTTTGAGGACAATGTGTGGTGTGAGGTGGTTTGATCGAGTAAGTAACGTAAGGGTAAGAGAGATGTGTGGAAATAAAAAGAGCGTGGTTGAGAGAGCAGAAGAGGGTATTTTGAAATGGTTTGGGCACATGGAGAGAATGAGTGAGGAAAGATTGACCAAGAGGATATATGTGTCGGAGGTGGAGGGAACGAGGAGAAGAGGGAGACCAAATTGGAGGTGGAAAGATGGAGTGAAAAAGATTTTGTGTGATCGGGGCCTGAACATGCAGGAGGGTGAAAGGAGGGCAAGGAATAGAGTGAATTGGAGCGATGTGGTATACAGGGGTTGACGTGCTGTCAGTGGATTGAATCAAGGCATGTGAAGCGTCTGGGGTAAACCATGGAAAGCTGTGTAGGTATGTATATTTGCGTGTGTGGACGTGTGTATGTACATGTGTATGGGGGGGGGGTTGGGCCATTTCTTTCGTCTGTTTCCTTGCGCTACCTCGCAAACGCGGGAGACAGCGACAAAGTAAAAAAAAAAAAAAAAAAAAAAAAAAAAAAAATATATATATATATATATATATATATATATATATATATATATATATATATATATTTTTTTTTTTCTTTCATCTTTCATACTATTCGCCATTTCCCGCATTAGCGAGGTAGCGTTGAGAACAGAGGACTGGGCCCTTAAGGGAATATCCTCACCTGGGCCCCTTCTCTGTTCCCTCTTTTGGAAAATTAAAAAAAAAGTGAGAGGGGAGGATTTCCAGCCCCCCGCTCCCTCCCCTTTTAGTCGCCTTCTACGACACGCAGGGAATACGTGGGAAGTATTCTTTCTCCCCTATCCCCAGGGATAATATATATATATATATATATATATATATATATATATATATATATATATATATATATATATATATATGATCCCTGGGGATAGGGGATTAAGAGTACTTCCCACGTATTCCCTGCGTGTCGTAGAAGGCGACTAAAAGGGGAGGGAGCGGGGGGCTGGAAATCCTCCCCTCTCGGTTTTTTTTTAATTTTCCAAAAGAAGGAACAGAGAATTGGGCCAGGTGAGGGTATTCCCTCAAAGGCCCAGTCCTCTGTTCTTAACGCTACCTCGCTAATGCGGGAAATGGCGAATAGTTTGAAAGAAAGAAAGAATATATATATATATATATATATATATATATATATATATATATATATATATATATATATATATATATATATATATATATGCACATATATATATGCACATATATATATGTACATATATATGTATATATATATACATATATATATATATATATATATATATATATATATATATATATATATATATATATATATATATATATATATATATATATGTATATATATATATATATATATATATATATATATATATATATATATATATATATATATATATATATATATATATATATATATATATATATATATATATATATATATATGTACATATATATATGTACATATATATATATATATATATATATATATATATATATATATATATATATATATATATATATATATATATATATATATATATATATATATATATATATTGGAAAGGATCACAATTTTGCGCGTGATCAAGATATTCCTATGAGTCCACGGGGAAAATAAAACACGAAAAGTTCCCAAGGGCACTTTCGTGTAATAATCACATCAACAGAGGAGATACAAGAGAGAAATATAACAGTCAGATGACATACATCAAAGAGACGAAGCTAGGACACCGATTGGTAAACATGCAATTGTCCAAGACAGAAAACGAGCGTTCATAAACTTCTCACTTTACAACTTTTATCAACAATAAAGTTATCTAATTTTTGTAGACCATCACTAATATTAAGATTATAATTCTCTGTGTATTTGATAATAGAAGATTAAATGATATTTCTCGTGGTAATAGAGTTAGATTTAATAACTGGATAGCATTACTCCAGTCAATACAATGATCATAGTTTTTAACGTGATTAAACTAGGCATTTGATTCTTGTCTCGTTCTTATACTATATCTATGTTGCTTACGTCTAACAGAAAGACCCTCGCCAGTCTGCCCAACATAAAATTTATCACAGTTTCCACATGGCACTTTATAGATGTATCCAGAATTTTCTTGTGAATTCCTGATTAAGATATTCTTTATAGTATTATTGTTGCTGAAGGCAACATTTACATTATAGGATTTAAGCAACATGGGAAGTAAAGTAAAATTATTGTTAAAAGGGAGAATTAAAAGATTCTTGGTGTCAGTGGGAGGTTTGGGCTCTTTCTTTGCTAACTTCAGGGATTTATCAATGAACGATCTAGGGTACTTTAACTTAGACCCAATAGAATATATCTTCTCAAACTCATCATCAATAAACTCCGGACTGCAAATACGTAATGCCCTAGGGAACATAGATTAAAATGATGATAATCTAACTCTGTCATGTTGAGATGAGTAATAATGGATATATGAGCATACATTGGTAGGAGAGGCAGGAGGTCAAGAGAAAGGTGCAAGAGTTGAAAAAGAGGGCAAATGAGAGTTGGGGTGAGAGAGTATCATTAAATTTTAGGGAGAATAAAAAGATGTTTTTGGTAGGAGGTAAAGTGCGTAAGACAAGGGAACAAATGAGAACATCAGTGAAGGGGGCTAATGGGGAGGTGATGTGAGGTGATGTGAGAAGGAGATGGAGTGAGTATTTTGAAGGTTTGTTAAATGTGTTTGATGATAAAGTGGCAGATATAGGGTGTTCTGGTCGAGGTGGCGTGCAAGCGAGAGGGTTAGGGAGAATGATTTGGTAAACAGAGAAGAGGTGGTAAAAGCTTTGCGGAAGATAAAACCAGGCAAGGCAGCGGGTTTGGATGGTATTGCAGTGGAATTTACTAAAAAAGGGGGTGACTCAGTTGTTGACTGGTTGGTAAGGTTATTTAATGTATGTATGACTCATGGTGAAGTGCCTGAGGATTGGCGGAATGCTTGCATAGTGCCATTGTAGAAAGGCAAAGGGGATAAAGGTGAGTGCTCAAATTACAGAGGTATAAGTTTCTTGAGTATTCCTGGAAAATTATATGGAAGGGCATTGATTGAGAGGGTGAAGGGATGTACAGAGAATCAGATTAGGGGAAGAGCAGTGTGGTTTCAGAAGTGGTAGAGGATGTGTGGATCAGGTGTTTGCTTTGAAGAATGTATGTGAGAAATACTTAGAAAAGCCAATGGATTTTTATGTAGCATTTATGGATCTGGAGAAGGCATATGATAGAGTTGATAGAGATGCTCTGTGGAAGGTATTAAGAATATATGGTGTGGGAGAGAAGGTGTTAGAAGCAGTGAAAAGTTTTTATTGAGAATGTAAGGCATCTGTACGAGTAGGAAGGGAGGAAAGTGATTGGTTCTCAGTGAAACTTGGTTTGCGGCAGGGGTGTGTGATCTCTCCATGGTTGTTTAATTTGTTTAAGGATGGGGTTGTTAAGGAGGTGAATACAAGAGTTTTGGAAAGAGGGGCAAGTATGCAGTCTGTTGTGGACGAGAGAGCTTGGGAAGTGAGTCAGCTGTTGTTCGCTGATGATACAGCGCTGGTGGCTGATTCGGGTGAGATACTGCAGAAGCTGGTGTCTAAGTTTGGTAAAGTGTGTGAAAGAAGAAAGCTGAGAGTAAATGTGAATAAGAGCAACGTTATTAGGTAGAGTAGGGTTGAGAGACAAGTCAACTGGGAGGTAAGTTTGAATGGGGAAAAACTGGAGGAAGTGAAGTGTTTTAGATATCTGGGAGTGGATTTGGCAGCGGATGGAACCATGGAAGCGGAAGTGAGTCATAGGTCGGGGGATGGGGGGCGAAAGTTTTAGGAGCGTTGAAAAATGTGTGGAAGGCGAGAATGTTATCTTGGAAAGCAAAAGTGGGTATGTTTGAAGGAATAGTGGTTCCAATAATGTTATATAATTGCGAGGCGTGGGCTATAGATAGAGTTGTGTGGAGGAGGGTGGATGTACTGGAAATGAGATGTTTGAGGACAATAAGTAATGAAAGGGTTAGAGAGATGTGTGGTAATAAAAAGAGTGTGGATGAGAGAGCAGAAGAGGGTGTTTTGAAATGGTTTGGTCACATGGAGAAAATGAGTGAGGAAAGATTGACAAAGAGCATATATGTGTTAGAGGTGGAGGGAATGAGGTGAAGTGGGAGACCAGATTGGAGGTGGAAAGATGGAGTGAAAAAGATTTTGAGTGATGGGGGCCTGAACATGCAGGAGGGTGAAAGGCGTGCAAGGAATAGAGTGAATTGGAATGATGTGGTATACCGGGGTCGACGTGCTGTCAGTGGATTGAACCAGGGCATGTGAAGCGTCTTGGGTAAACCATGGAAAGCTTTGTGGGGCCTGGATGTGGAAAGGGAACTGTGGTTTCGGTGCATCATACATTACAGCTAGAGACTGAGTGTGAACGAATGTGGCATTTGTTGTATTTTCCTAGTGCTACCTCGCGCACATGCGGGGGGAGGGGGTTGTCATATCATGAGTGGCGAGGTGGCGACGGGAATGAATAAGGGCAGACAGTGTGAATTATGTACAGGTGTATTCATGTATATATATATATATATATATATATATATATATATATATATATATATATATATATATATATATATATATATATATATATATATATCATACATGCATACTCTGAGATGTATAGGTATGTATATGTGCGTGTGTTGACGTGTATATATATATACATGTGTATATGGGTGGATCTTTGACTCTGAAGTGCAGAAAAATTCGTTGCTGGAATGAATACTAAACTCATAACAAAATGTAATATCCCTCACAGACTTTTATCTGTGCAAAACTAGAAACAACGATTATTTCAGGATAAAAAGGAGCAAAGAAAATCTTTTTTATTCTTTTTACCTGAGTGTTACTCTTGGTCTGAGAATATTCATTGTGAAGATTGATTTATGATTACCTGCCAAATTTTAGTTATGGTTCCTAAATATCCAAGTCAGTGTTGGATCACAGTTTCGAAATCTATCATACTTTTAAAGGGATGATATTGAACATGTAGAATCGAGGGAAAAACTTGACCCTCTGATATGTTAAGCTCTGTTCTGTCTTCGTCAGTTACGGAAAATGATTGTGGACACCGATCTGTAAAATCGAGTCAATCGATAACTCTTTGAAAATATTCTTAAAGAATTCTCTCTTCAGGGAAAAAGTTTTTACGTAACATACAATACGTATGTTGGAGTGCTAATTCAAATATATTCTTCGAGTAACTCACGTACACACGTGAAGCAAACATATAAGTGCTGGAAAGAATAAATTCAGAGGCTACACGATTTCGACTATATCTCAAGCTATTGTCTGTCCATGAGAAAGAGCTCGGAACACAGTTGAAAGGTTGGTTGCAACTTCTGACTATGTATATCTAATGAGTCATTCATTAGATGAATTCGTCCCCCAACGATAATGGACGTCCTCATGTAAACAGTAAATGATAAATTTTGATAAATAAACAATAAATTTTAACGAGCTACGATGTCTTATAAGCCTTATAAGAGGGTGAAGAGAAGTTTTCTCGCTCCTCTTCATCGCCTAGGAAGCCTCCCCCATCTAATGAAATAAAGCGATGATATAAAATCAAGAACACATTCTTATCAAGTATAAACATCTAAACTCTTCATTACTTTCATAAAATTCTAGTTCACTTTTAATTTCCGTTGTAATCTGAATATGAATATTATCAAACTGTTAGATTCTCAATTACTAGGTTTCTTCTTTTGACTAACATTTTGATGTGAGGTCATATATTCTCTCATCTCGTTTTCTATGACCGTACGTTTCTTTAGCGAATTTTCTGCTATATGTCTCGCACCCGGGAAACCATGAGCGGGAATGAGGCCAACTACCATTTTAAGTCATTTTTTTTTTACCTACCATAACGTTTGTGCTCATATTTTTCTTTTCATTCATCATAAAAAGAACGCTAGTTAGTGGGCAGTTCCGGTAGAAAGTGTATTCAATGAAATTTTCTATAGTTTTTACTCCTCTTAACCAGATTCTTCAGTAAACCATGACTCTTAGGAGCAAAACGGTTACGTCAAAAATTTTCTCTTCGGTATGATAAATATCTTTTACGAAGCTATTGACCGCAATCCTTTATAAATCTATATATATATATATATATATATATATATATATATATATATATATATATATATATATATATATATATATACATAGGTATATGAAAGCTGAATTTTGGTTATATCTTCAACCGAACATGAAGTGGAAAGTCACCTTTGGTAGGGTTGTATCATCATTTCATGAGAAACGTCATTGTCTCATCAAAGAACCTCAAACTTCAAAGTAGTTCATCCCATATATATATATATATATATATATATATATATATATATATATATATATATATATATATATATCTATATATACATATATATATATACATTTATTATACTTTGTCGCTGTCTCCCGCGTTAGCGAGGTAGCGCAAGGAAACAGACGAAAGAATGGCCCAACCCATCCACACACGCACATATTTATACCTATACATTTAAGGGGAGGGAGCGGGGGGGTGGAAATCCTCCCCTCTGTTTTTTTTTTTTTTTTTTTCCAAAAGAAGGAACAGAGGGGGCCAGGTGAGGATATTCCAAAAAAGGCCCAGTCCTCTGTTCTTAACGCTACCTCGCTAACGCGGGAAATGGCGAATAGTTTGAAAAAAAAAAGTATATATATATATATATATATATATATATATATATATATATATATATATATATATATATATATATATATATATATATTCTCTCTTTTTAATGTGTCAAGAGATGGGCATACAACAAAACTGACAGAAACATTTGTTGTGCAAACAAAATGTAAAAACAATAGCAAATTGCTCTCACGTGGAAAGAATGAAAAATATTCAGAGTATTTAGACAGAGATCAGGTGTTTTCTTTACTCATATTTGCACTCTGCCGAGAAGCTGGATATCTCCTTCATTCATATCTGGATGTCTGCAGCCGCTTCTGTCACTATGCAATTTTCACATGATTGATTGGTGATAATTTGTGTCTTCATGGTTGTAGTTTTGTATTGTTATGATCAATGGAAGAGAGAAGGGTGAGTGGTCCCCCGGTGTTGGTGGGTCCACATAACGAATCTGTGATGTCTCCATGGCTATTTAATCTGTTTCTGAATGGTTTGTCGATAAAGGCTAATGCGAGGTTGTTAGAGGCTGGTTGGTGGTCGTGGTATGCAAATAAATAACTGTCTGTAGATGTCGCAGTTCAGGTGACAGACTCTGGGTGGATACTAATAGCTGGTGAAAGAATTTGTGAGAATGGACAAAAGATGACAGGTGAAAGTAAATGTGGGGAAAAATGGAGTAAAAAATATAACAATGAAAATGAGTGAGTGTATGTGGAGAGTACCTGGAAGAAATGGAATGCTTTAGGTACCTGGGAGCGGACTCGGCAGCAGTTGGATCCATTGGGCCTGAGGTGAGTCAATAAATAGAAGAAGGTAAGGTCTTGTGTGCATTACGGAGCACGTGGAAGAACGGTCGGTATCAAAGAGGTTAATTATGAGCATGTCTGAAGGTATGATATTTCCGACAGGATGGTATACGTCTGACATCTGAGTCTTGTGTCTTGAGTACTAAAGAGAAGAAGTGGGTAGACATGCCAGCAGTAAAATGCTCAGGGACGATGTGATAGTATGTGGTGTGAGGTGATTTGATCGAATAAGAAATGATATTATCAAAACGATATGCCTTAGTAAGTACAGTCTGGTTAGGTGTACTGAAATGGTTCGGTTATATGGAAAAGATGAATGAAGATCGACATGCAAAGAGGATCTATGGTGGGGACGAGTGGGAAGAAAAGACAAAAAGGAGATGGAAGGACAATGAAGCTAATCAGGCTTTTGGGCATCGGAGCCTGAAAACTCAAATGTGTAAGAAGCGTGCATTGGATAAAATGAGCTGGAACTGTTGGAATATGGGGGCGACGAGCTATATAACTAGGATGAGCAGGGGCATATAAAATGATGAAGTTAAACCATAGAGGATCCTATTGGGCTCTTTTGTACATGGTTTAGCTACATCATACGTGACAGCTAGGCAGTAGATGTTTGTGCAACTGATGCCATTGTTCACTCGCTCCTATGGGAAATAGCTACCATACATTTGAGAGGATAACATAATTCTAACAACTAAACGCGTCTTCTGTGTTTGTAGTTCATCTCACGTTTTCTTCTCTTGAACAGTGTCTGGGAGATCTTTTATGAAGCTTAACATCTATATAAATACAGGCCATCACATAACTCGGTCTCAAAGTTATCACTGCCGACTAACATATGGAAGCGTACGAATGTGATTCCCTGCCAAATGAGGCTCTTAAGAAGAAATGAAGTGACCAGGAACATTCATTAGTTTTTTCCTTTCTTTTGGGAAAAAAATGAGATTATCTGACCTCCTTCCGGATTGAGTATTTATTGTATTGACAGACTTTCCTTTTCTTCTTTATCTCCTCCTCCTCCTCTCCTCCCCCTCCACCTCCTCCTTATTCTTCTATTTCTCCTTCTCTTCTTCTTCTTCTTCTTCTTCTTCTTCTTCTTCTTCTTCTTCTTCTTCTTCTTCCTATTCTCATACTTCTTCTTCTTCTTCTTCTTCTTCTTCTTCTTCTTCTTCTTCTTCTTCTTCTTCTTCTTCTTCTTCTTCTTCTTCTTCATTTCTTCTTCTTCTTCTTCTTCTTCATCTTCTTCTTCTGAAAGGGATTGTGAGATCTAAGGGGCTTACTCTTATACGGTGCTTTCACTGATAAAGAACAGATTTTTCTTTGCTTTTGCTGACTGCTAAGTATCTGTAAAAACAGGACGAACGGCCATGAGACTCCAACTTTCTTCCCACTGTAGGTCTCTTCTCCGATGGAGTTTATGCTTAGCCCTTAAATCAGATTTTGGTGTCATGCATATATCATTTCTTATTACGGTGTTAGATTCCCCCTTTCTTTTCATGTTAGGTGTGGCCGCACGGCAACTTAATACCCTAATCAAGGCCAGCTCATTAACGCTATCTATCTACCTATATATATATATATATATATACATGCAGAGCCTCCACTTCGCCGTGAAGAAATATATCCAACAATCACTAGTGGAAAAAAAAATAAAGACGGTGAGAACTTTCGTTTATTACATTCTCAGACAGAGGATGAATAAACGAAAGTACTCACTGTCTTTGTTTCTATTTCCAGTGGTGATTGCTGTATATATATATATATATATATATATATATATATATATATATATATATATATATATATATATATATATATATATATATATATATATATATATATATATATATATATATATATATATATATACATATATATATATATTTATTTATTTATTTATTTATTATACTTTGTCGCTGTCTCCCGCGTTTGCGAGGTAGCGCAAGGAAACAGACGAAAGAAATGGCCCAACCCCCCCCCCCCATACACATGTATATAAATACGTCCACACACGCAAATATACATACCTACACAGCTTTCCATGGTTTACCCCAGACGCTTCACATGCCTTGATTCAATCCACTGACAGCACGTCAACCCCGGTATACCATATCGCTCCAATTTACTCTAATCCTTGCCCTCCTTTCACCCTCCTGCATGTTCAGGCCCCGATCACACAAAATCTTTTTCACTCCATCTTTCCACCTCCAATTTGGTCTCCCTCTTCTCCTCGTTCCCTCCACCTCCGACACATATATCCTCTTGGTCAATCTTTCCTCACTCATTCTCTCCATGTGCCCAAACCACTTCAAAACACCCTCTTCTGCTCTCTCAACCACGCTCTTTTTATTTCCACACATCTCTCTTACCCTTACGTTACTCACTCGATCAAACCACCTCACACCACACATTGTCCTCAAACATCTCATTTCCAGCACATCCATCCTCCTGCGCACAACTCTATCCATAGCCCACGCCTCGCAACCATACAACATTGTTGGAACCACTATTCCTTCAAACATACCCATTTTTGCTTTCCGAGATAATGTTCTCGACTTCCACACATTCTTCAAGGCCCACAAAATTTTCGCCCCCTCCCCCACCCTATGATCCACTTCCGCTTCCATGGTTCCATCCGCTGCCAGATCCACTCCCAGATATCTAAAACACTTCACTTCCTCCAGATTTTCTCCATTCAAACTCACCTCCCAATTGACTTGACCCTCAACCCTACTGTACCTAATAACCTTGCTCTTATTCACATTTACTCTTAACTTTCTTCTTCCACACACTTTACCAAACTCAGTCACCAGCTTCTGCAGTTTCTCACATGAATCAGCCACCAGCGCTGTATCATCAGCGAACAACAACTGACTCACTTCCCAAGCTCTCTCATCCCCAACAGACTTCATACTTGCCCCTCTTTCCAAAACTCTTGCATTTACCTCCCTAACAACCCCATCCATAAACAAATTAAACAACCATGGAGACATCACACACCCCTGCCGCAAACCTACATTCACTGAGAACCAATCACTTTCCTCTCTTCCTACACGTACACATGCCTTACATCCTCGATAAAAACTTTTCACTGCTTCTAACAACTTTCCTCCCACACCATATATTCTTAATACCTTCCACAGAGCATCTCTATCAACTCTATCATATGCCTTCTCCAGATCCATAAATGCTACATACAAATCCATTTGCTTTTCTAAGTATTTCTCACATACATTCTTCAAAGCAAACACCTGATCTACACATCCTCTACCACTTCTGAAACCACACTGCTCTTCCCCAATCTGATGCTCTGTACATGCCTTCACCCTCTCAATCAATACCCTCCCATATAATTTACCAGGAATACTCAACAAACTTATACCTCTGTAATTTGAGCACTCACTCTTATCCCCTTTGCCTTTGTACAATGGCACTATGCACGCATTCCGCCAATCCTCAGGCACCTCACCATGAGTCATACATACATTAAATAACCTTACCAACCAGTCAACAATACAGTCACCCCCTTTTTTAATAAATTCCACTGCAATACCATCCAAACCTGCTGCCTTGCCGGCTTTCATCTTCCGCAAAGCTTTCACTACCTCTTCTCTGTTTACCAAATCATTTTCCCTAACCCTCTCACTTTGCACACCACCTCGACCAAAACACCCTATATCTGCCACTCTATCATCAAACACATTCAACAAACCTTCAAAATACTCACTCCATCTCCTTCTCACATCACCACTACTTGTTATCACCTCCCCATTTGCGCCTTTCACTGAAGTTCCCATTTGCTCCCTTGTCTTGCGCACTTTATTTACCTCCTTCCAGAACATCTTTTTATTCTCCCTAAAATTTAATGATACTCTCTCACCCCAACTCTCATTTGCCCTTTTTTTCACCTCTTGCACCTTTCTCTTGACCTTCTGTCTCTTTCTTTTATACATCTCCCACTCAATTGCATTTTTTCCCTGCAAAAATCGTCCAAATGCCTCTCTCTTCTCTTTCACTAATACTCTTACTTCTTCATCCCACCACTCACTACCCTTTCTAATCAACCCACCTCCCACTCTTCTCATGCCACAAGCATCTTTTGCGCAATCCATCACTGATTCCCTAAATACATCCCATTCCTCCCCCACTCCCCTTACTTCCATTGTTCTCACCTTTTTCCATTCTGTACTCAGTCTCTCCTGGTACTTCCTCACACAGGTCTCCTTCCCAAGCTCACTTACTCTCACCACCCTCTTCACCCCAACATTCACTCTTCTTTTCTGAAAACCTATACAAATCTTCACCTTAGCCTCCACAAGATAATGATCAGACATCCCTCCAGTTGCACCTCTCAGCACATTAACATTCAAAAGTCTCTCTTTCGCACGCCTGTCAATTAACACGTAATCCAATAACGCTCTCTGGCCATCTCTCCTACTTGCATATATATATATATATATATATATATATATATATATACACAAACATAGTGCTGAGAAACGCGCACCGTCATAGAACATACAAACCTCCAACAGCCAGGATCGAACCCGGGACCCCTGTGCAAGAGGCGGGAATGCTAACCGCTAGGCTATAGGCCTGGCTAATAGGAAATAACTATTCGAATACTATGTACTCGAATACCCTTCGTCTCACATTGGTGAGCAACGGGGTCTACACCGGTCATTTCCCAACAGGCGCACATAGCCAACAGATAGCATTTTACCGAACCTAACTGTGCAACCGCCAGGCCCATAGCCTAGCGGTTAGCATTCCCGCCTCTTGCACAGGAGTCCCGGATTCGATCCAGGCTGTTGGAGGTTTTTTTTTTTTTTTTTTTTTTTTTCAAAAGAAGGAACAGAGAAGAGGGCCAGGTGAGGATATTCCCTCAAAGACCCAGTCTTCTGTTCTTAACGCTACCTCGCTATCGCGGGAAATGGCGAATAGTATGAAAGAAAAAGATATATATATATATATATATATATATATATATATATATATATATATATATATATATATATATATATATATATATATATATATATATATATATATATATATATTTTTTTTTTTTTTTTTTTTTTTTTTTTTTTTTTTTATACTTTGTCGCTGTCTCCCGCGTTTGCGAGGTAGCGCAAGGAAACAGACGAAAGAAATGGCCCACCCCCCCCCCCATACACATGTACATACACACGTCCACACACGCAAATATACATACCTACACAGCTTTCCATGGTTTACCCCAGACGCTTCACATGCCTTGCTTCAATCCACTGACAGCACGTCAACCCCTGTATACCACATGACTCCAATTCACTCTATTTCTTGCCCTCCTTTCACCCTCCTGCATGTTCAGGCCCCGATCACACAAAATCTTTTTCACTCCATCTTTCCACCTCCAATTTGGTCTCCCTCTTCTCCTCGTTCCCTCCACCTCCGACACATATATCCTCTTGGTCAATCTCTCCTCACTCATTCTCTCCATGTGCCCAAACCATTTCAAAACACCCTCTTCTGCTCTCTCAACCACGCTCTTTTTATTTCCACACATCTCTCTTACCCTTACGTTACTTACTCGATCAAACCACCTCACACCACACATTGTCCTCAAACATCTCATTTCCAGCACATCCATCCTCCTGCGCACATCTCTATCCATAGCCCACGCCTCGCAACCATACAACATTGTTGGAACCACTATTCCCTCAAACATACCCATTTTTGCTTTCCGAGATAGTGTTCTCGACTTCCACACATTTTTCAAGGCTCCCAAAATTTTCGCCCCCTCCCCCACCCTATGATCCACTTCCGCTTCCATGGTTCCATCCGCTGACAGATCCACTCCCAGATATCTAAAACACTTCACTTCCTCCAGTTTTTCTCCATTCAAACTCACCTCCCAATTGACTTGACCCTCACCCCTACTGTACCTAATAACCTTGCTCTTATTCACATTTACTCTCAACTTTCTTCTTCCACACACTTTACCAAACTCAGTCACCAGCTTCTGCAGTTTCTCACATGAATCAGCCACCAGCGCTGTATCATCAGCGAACAACAACTGACTCACTTCCCAAGCTCTCTCATCCCCAACAGACTTCATACTTGCCCCTCTTTCCAGGACTCTTGCATTTACCTCCCTTACAACCCCATCCATAAACAAATTAAACAACCATGGAGACATCACACACCCCTGCCGCAAACCTACATTCACTGAGAACCAATCACTTTCCTCTCTTCCTACACGTACACATGCCTTACATCCTCGATAAAAACTTTTCACTGCTTCTAACAACTTGCCTCCCACACCATATATTCTTAATACCTTCCACAGAGCATCTCTATCAACTCTATCATATGCCTTCTCCAGATCCATAAATGCTACATACAAATCCATTTGCTTTTCTAAGTATTTCTCACATACATTCTTCAAAGCAAACACCTGATCCACACATCCTCTACCACTTCTGAAACCGCACTGCTCTTCCCCAATCTGATGCTCTGTACATGCCTTCACCCTCTCAATCAATACCCTCCCATATAATTTACCAGGAATACTCAACAAACTTATACCTCTGTAATTTGAGCACTCACTCTTATCCCCTTTGCCTTTGTACAATGGCACTATGCACGCATTCCGCCAATCCTCAGGCACCTCACCATGAGTCATACATACATTAAATAACCTTACCAACCAGTCAACAATACAGTCACCCCCTTTCTTAATAAATTCCACTGCAATACCATCCAAACCTGCTGCCTTGCCGGCTTTCATCTTCCGCAAAGCTTTTACTACCTCTTCTCTGTTTACCAAATCATTTTCCCTAACCCTCTCACTTTGCACACCACCTCGACCAAAACACCCTATATCTGCCACTCTGTCATCAGACACATTCAACAAACCTTCAAAATACTCATTCCATCTCCTTCTCACATCACCGCTACTTGTTATCACCTCCCCATTTACGCCCTTCACTGAAGTTCCCATTTGCTCCCTTGTCTTACGCACCCTATTTACCTCCTTCCAGAACATCTTTTTATTCTCCCTAAAATTTACTGATAGTCTCTCACCCCAACTCTCATTTGCCCTTTTTTTCACCTCTTGCACCTTTCTCTTGACCTCCTGTCTCTTTCTTTTATACTTCTCCCACTCAATTGCATTTTTTCCCTGCAAAAATCGTCCAAATGCCTCTCTCTTCTCTTTCACTAATACTCTTACTTCTTCATCCCACCACTCACTACCCTTTCTAAACAGCCCACCTCCCACTCTTCTCATGCCACAAGCATCTTTTGCGCAATCCATCACTGATTCCCTAAATACATCCCATTCCTCCCCCACTCCCCTTACTTCCATTGTTCTCACCTTTTTCCATTCTGTACACAGTCTCTCCTGGTACTTCCCCACACAGGTCTCCTTCCCAAGCTCACTTACTCTCACCACCTTCTTCACCCCAACATTCACTCCTCTTTTCTGAAAACCCATACTAATCTTCACCTTAGCCTCCACAAGATAATGATCAGACATCCCTCCAGTTGCACCTCTCAGCACATTAACATCCAAAAGTCTCTCTTTCGCACGCCTGTCAATTAACACGTAATCCAATAACGCTCTCTGGCCATCTCTCCTACTTACATAAGTATACTTATGTATATCTCGCTTTTTAAACCAGGTATTCCCAATCATCAGTCCTTTTTCAGCACATAAATCTACAAGCTCTTCACCATTTCCATTTACAACACTGAACACCCCATGCATACCAATTATTCCCTCAACTGCCACATTACTCACCTTTGCATTCAAATCACCCATCACTATAACCCGGTCTCGTGCATCAAAACCGCTAACACACTCATTTAGCTGCTCCCAAAACACTTGCCTCTCATGATCTTTCTTCTCATGCCCAGGTGCATATGCACCAATAATCACCCACCTCTCTCCATCAACTTTCAATTTTACCCATATTAATCGAGAATTTACTTTCTTACATTCTATCACATACTCCCACAACTCCTGTTTCAGGAGTATTGCTACTCCTTCCCTTGCTCTTGTCCTCTCACTAACCCCTGACTTCACTCCCCAGACATTTCCAAACCACTCTTCCCCTTTACCCTTGAGCTTCGTTTCACTCAGAGCCAAAACATCCAGGTTCCTTTCCTCAAACATACTACCTATCTCTCCTTTTTTCACATCTTGGTTACATCCACACACATTTAGGCACCCCACTCTGAGCCTTCGAGGAGGATGATCACTCCCCGCGTGACTCCTTCTTCTGTTTCCCATTTTAGAAAGTTAATACAAGGAGGGGAGGATTTCCGGCCCCCCGCTCCCGTCCCCTCTAGTCGCTTTCTACGACACGCGAGGAATACGTGGGAAGTATTCTTTCACCCCTATCCCCAGGGATAATATACATATATATATACATATACACACACACACACACACACACACATACGCACATACACACACACACACACACATACATATATATACATATGAAAAATGTAAGAAACAATTTAGAAAACAAACTTTTAGCTTGAAATGAATGAAAAAAATGAATGTCACATAATGGTTCAACCTCTGGCTATGGAAAAGGAAATGTACAATTTATTCACACAAACGTCAATAGCAGTTCTCATCAATTTCACCACTGTGTCAATAAGCTTCAATGTCTAAGCTACATTTTTCTCCAACTTCACTATTTTCTTGTCAAAAACACCATGCATGAAAACTATCACTCCATTAACACAACTATAAACATTTACTTCCCCTTTAAAAGTTCTGGGGAAGTCTGTCTCGATACACTGCGGCGAGGCGACGCGACGCTGACACAATCACTGTCACAGTATCACTTCTGCCTCCTCAAGTCAATCTCTCAGCCACAGTGCAGGCCTTCATCGTCGAAATCGGTCTTCTGGAGGTTACCGTTGTCGATGGGTGTGACCATGTCCTTGCTGGAGTTGCAGCCCAGTAGTTGAGGATGGGCTGCAGTTGTAGATCCAGCAGTCTCATCATACGACCATTTTGACTCCATTTTCCTTCCTATCTCCATCACTCATGGTTAACCACCAGTTCCTTTATACGTATGTATGTATAAAGCTTGAACCAAAATCAATATCCCTCACTGTTGGCGTAACAGATGCGTAAAATACGCCCTTGCCCAGCGTCAAATCACATCACCTGTGTAGCGTCGGAGTACGGCGTGGTCGAATTAACGTCGACCTTCTGGGAGCCGAAGAGGAGCAGTTCATCTGTCTGGGGTCGGGACTGTGACCCGGTTTTACCGGTGTGATATTCCAAGCTGCTTTTTATCCATTATCTTAAGAGCAACCTTCTCTCCTGTTAAAATATGCGTTGCTAACTTGACTTTTGCAAATCCCCCTGATCCAATGGTTTCATGAAGTTCATATTGCCCCTCAAGGGCTGCATAGGGGTAGACTTGCTGTGGCATTTTTGGCAGTAGCTATGTAGTCTCACCCGTATGTTTTCAAGAGTACCTACTGTACTCAGTAACGGATGTCGATCTTTGCTCTTGGATATTCACCAAAATATATATATATATATATATATATATATATATATATATATATATATATATATATATATATATATATATATATATATATATATATGCACAGGGTGATTCAAAATTAGATCGACAAATCTTGACTAAGATAGAATATGAGAACCTAATAAGATATATCCAGTAAATACGGGTACACGTATGTAGTTAGATAAAGACAATTTAGTGACGACCAGTTCGAGAGTTGGTGATGGGGCATGGAGATGTCCGAATACCTCACCACCACCATCTCCGTCCTTACCAGTCACTGCTGCGTCTTGATACTATGTTCTGGTCGTTGTTTACCAACTGACATCTTGATACTGATGGCATATCACAGAAATAGTGGACTGTCATCTGTCCAAGTTGTGCCTATCAGTTTCGTATTGTGACCTAATCATATCTCGTATTTCGATCATATCAACAATGCAGTGGTATGGTACTGCGTCAACCTCAACCCGCCTTCACTCCCTTCAGTATCATCTCTATATGACAATGTGTGTACAGTTGACGTATGTACGTGACAGGCAGGGAAGCAGAAGGTGAACTGACCTCTGGGCGCATACCACCCACACGTCGACAGATGTTGGAATTCGAATGACCTGCGAAACGTCGAAACCCGTACGAATCTCGTAACAACACTGTGGTTGTTTGTGAACAATACGGTAATCACATCTACTTCTGATGTAGAGTTGCTGTATTATGTCACGTATGATAACCCCAACATACGATAAGGACGTCTTGGCCAGGGGGTATGGAGAGGGATGGCTGAATATAGATTGAAAGTGAGTTGATATGGCGGAGCAACAGAAGGGTAGAAGAAGCGCCAATCCAGAAAGGCGAGCATCGGACCTTACGGGTAAAATTGAGAATCGTGTACTTATGGGATACTTACACAGAGAAGAGACAATAACTGCAACACGTATGCAATGCAGCCAACATTGTGGAAGATTATGTGACGTTTAGTATGTCGGGTTTCAAGGATACGATCATGATTAAGTCCATTAAATATTTGCATTCAATCTCGTTTTCCCTGTGACATTATTGGGTCCAACACACACACACACACACACACACACACACACACACACGCAAAAAAAAAACAAAAAAAACACACACACACAAAAAAAAAAGAAAAAAAAAAATGTGGATATCTAAAGAGGACCGTGTCTTCGCGTAAAAGTCTTTTTAACTCCAAAAGGTATTACTAGTAATGAGACGCATCTATTGACAACCACCTTTACCAACACTTTGATAATGTAACACTTGAGGAAACGACAATACACGGGATGATGAAGACCTGGGACAGACGGCGGAGCGGCTTTGTCTCAGAGTATTACCTCGTCTGGAGTGTCGGCTGGCGGAGGACGAGGCTTTTGTGTCGGCGTGGACGGCCCTGGGGATGAGTGTGCCTCCACTGATAATAAGGAATACCTTTGTGTTTTATGTATCCGTTGATTTTATAGATAGTTGTCAGAGAAAAGTATGCCATGAAGTATCAATACTGGTCGGGTTATATGTGTGTATGCAAACATAGGCATGTGTGGAGTACATGAAATAGATAATACAAATACAACCGGATGAAAACACACACACACACACACACACACACACACACATACACACACACTCAAATATATATATATGTATATATATGTATACATATGTATATATATATATATATATATATATATATATATATATATATATATATATATATATATATATATATATATATATATATATATATATATATTATATATATATATATATATATATATATATATATATATATATATATATATATATATATATATATATATATATATATATATATATTCATTCATTACTTTATTTTGCTTTGTCGCTGTCTCCCGCGTTTGCGAGGTAGCGCAAGGAAACAGACGAAAGAAATGGCCAAGCCCACCCCCAGACACATATATATACACACACTTCCACAAACGCAAATATACATACCTATACAACTCAGTGTACACATATATATATACACACACAGACACATACATATATACCCATGCACACAATTCACACTGTCTGCCTTTATTCATTCCCATCGCCACCTCACCACACATGGAATAACAACCCCCTCCCCCCTCATGTGTGCGGGGTAGCGCTAGGAAAAGACAACAAAGGCCTCATTCGTTCACACTCAATCTCTAGCTGTAATGCAATAATGCCCGAAACCACAGCTCCCTTTCCACATCCAGGCCCTACACAATTTTCCATGGTTTACCCCAGATGCATCACATGCCCTGATTCAATCCACTGACAGCACGTCAACCCCGGTATACCACATCGATCCAATTCACTCCATTCCTTGACCGCCTTTCACCCTCCTGCATGTTCAGGCCCCGATCACTCAAAATCTTTTTCACTCCATCTTTCCAACTCCAATTTAGTCTCCCACTTCTCCACGTTCCCTCCACCTCCGACACATATATCCTCTTGGTCAATCTTTCCTCACTCATTCTCTCCATGTGCCCAAACCATTTCAAAACACCCTCTTCTGCTCTCTCAGCCACACTTTCTATTTCCACACATCTCTCTTACCCTTACGTTACTTACTCGATCAAACCACCTCACACCACACATTGTCCTAAAACATCTCATTTCCAGCACATCCACCCTCCTGCGCACAACTCTATCCATAGCCCACGCCTCGCAACCATACAACATTGTTGGAACCACTATTCCTTCAAACATACCCATTTTTGCTTTCCGAGATAATGTTCTCGACTTCCACATATTCTTCAAGGCTCCCAGGATTTTCGCCCCCTCCCCCACCATATGATTCACTTCCACTTCCATGGTTCCATCCGCTGCCAGATCCACTCCCAGATATCTAAAACGCTTTACTTCCTCCAGTTTTTCTCCATTCAAACTTACCTCCCAATTGACTTGACCCTCAAGCCTACTGTACCTAATAACCTTGCTCTTATTCATATTTACTCTTAACTTTCTTCTTTCACACACTTTACCAAACTCAGTCACCAGCTTCTGCAGTTTCTCACATGAGTCAGCCACCAGCGCTGTATCATCAGCGAACAACAACTGACTCACTTCCCAAGCTCTCGCATCCACAACAGACTTCATTCTTGCCCCTCTTTCCAAAACTCTTGCATTCACCTCCCTAACAACCCCATCCATAAACAAATTAAACAACCATGGAGACATCATACACCCCTGCCGCAAACCTACATTCACTGAGAACCAATCACTTTCCTCTCTTCCTACACGTACACATGCCTTACATCCTCGATAAAAACTTTTCACTGCTTCTAACAACTTGCCACCCACACCATATATTCTTAATACCTTCCACAGAGCATCTCTATCAAATCTATCATATGCCTTCTCCAGATCCATAAATGCTACATACAAATCCATTTGCTTTTCTAAGTATTTCTCACATACATTCTTCAAAGCAAACACCTGATCCACACATCCTCTACCACTTCTGAAACCACACTGCTCTTCCCCAATCTGATGCTCTGTACATGCCTTCACCCTCTCAATCAATACCCTCCCATATAATTTCCCAGGAATACTCAACAAACTTATACCTCTGTAATTTGAGCACTCACTCTTATCCCCTTTGCCTTTGTACAATGGCACTATGCACGCATTCCACCAATCCTCAAGCACCTCACCATGAGTCATACATACATTAAATAACCTTACCAACCAGTCAACAATACAGTCACCCCCTTTTTTAATAAATTCCACTGTAATACCATCCAAACCTGCTGCCTTGCCGGCTTTCATCTTCCGCAAAGCTTTTACTACCTCTTCTCTGTTTACCAAATCATTTTCCCCAACCCTCTCACTTTGCACACCACCTCGACCAAAACACCCTATATCTGCCACTCTATCATCAAACACATTCAACAAACCCTCAAAATACTCACTCCATCTCCTTCTCACATCACCACTACTTGTTATCACCTCCCCATTAGCGCCCTTCACTGAAGTTCCCATTTGCCCCCTTGTCTTACGCACTTTATTTACCTTCTTCCAGAACATCCTTTTATTCTCCCTAAAATTTAATGATACTCTCTCACCCTAACTCTCATTTGCCCTCTTTTTCACCTCTTGCACCTTTCTCTTGACCTCCTGTCTCTTTCTTTTATACATCTCCCACTCAATTGCATTTTTTTCCCTGCAAAAATCGTCCAAATGCCTCTCTCTTCTCTTTCACTAATACTCTTACTTCTTCATCCCACCACTCACTACCCTTTCTAATCAACCCACCTCCCACGCTTCTCATACCACAAGCATCTTTATGCAATCCATCACTGATTCCCTAAATACATCCCATTCCTCCCCCACTCCCCTTACTTCTATTGTTCTCACCTTTTTCCATTCTGTACTCAGTCTCTCCTGGTACTTCCTCACACAAGTCTCCTTCCCAATCTCACTTACTCTCACCACCCTCTCCACCCCAACATTCACTCTTCTTTTCTGAAAACCCATACAAATCTTCACCTTAGCCTCCACAAGATAATGATCAGACATCCCTCCATTTGCACCTCTCAGCACATTTACATCCAAAAGTCTCTTTCGCGCGCCTGTCAATTAATACGTAATCCAATAACGCTCTCTGGCCATCTCTCCTACTTACATACGTATACTTATGTATATCTCGCTTTTTAAACCAGGTATTCCCAATCACCAGTCCTTTTTCAGCACATAAATCTACAAGCTCTTCACCATTTCCATTTACAACACTGAACACCTCATGTATACCAATTATTCCCTCAACTGCCACATTACTCACCTTTGCATTCAAATCACCCATCACTATAACCCGGTCCCGTGCATCAAAACCACTAACACACTCATTCAGCTGCTCCCAAAACACTTGCCTCTCATGATCTTTCTTCTCATGCCCAGGTGCATATGCACCAATAATCACCCATCTCTCTCCATCAACTTTCAGTTTTACCCATATTAATCGAGAATTTACTTTCTTACATTCTATCACATACTCCCACAACTCCTGTTTCAGGAGTACTGCTACTCCTTCCCTTGCTCTGGTCCTCTCACTAACCCCTGACTTTACTCCCAAGACATTCCCAAACCACTCTTCCCCTTTACCCTTGAGCTTCGTTTCACTCAGAGCCAAAAGGTCCAGGTTCCTTTCCTCAAACATACTACCTATCTCTCCTTTTTTCACATCTTGGTTACATCCACACACATTTAGACACCCCAACCTGAGTCTAAGAGGAGTATGAGCACTCCCCGCGTGACTCCTTCTGTTTCCCATTTTTTAGAAAGTTAGAAATACAAGGAGGTGAGGATTTCTGGCCCCCCGCTCCCGTCCCCTCTAGTCGCCTTCTACGACACGTGAGGAATGCGTGGGAAGTATTCTTTCACCCCTATCCCCAGGGATAATATATATATATACATACACACACATATACACACATACACGCATATACACTTATATATATATATATATATATATATATATATATATATATATATATATATATATATATATATATCCAAACTCAGTCACCAGCTTCTGCAGTTTCTCACATGAATCAGCCACCAGCGCTGTATCATCAGCGAACAACAACTGACTCACTTCCCAAGCTCTCTCATCCACAACAGACTTCATACTTGCCCCTCTTTCCAAAACTCTTGCATTCACCTCCCTAACAACCCCATCCAAAAACAAATTAAACAACCATGGAGACATCACACACCCCTGCCGCAAACCTACATTCACTGAGAACCAATCACTTTCCTCTCTTCCTACACGTACACATGCCTTACATCCTCGATAAAAACTTTTCACTGCTTCTAACAATTTGCCTCCCACACCATATATTCTTAATACCTTCCACAGAGCATCTCTATCAACTCTATCATATGCCTTCTCCAGATCCATAAATGCTACATACAAATCCATTTGCTTTTCTAAGTATTTCTCACATACATAAAGTGTGTGAAAGAAGAAAGTTAAGAGTAAATGTGAATAAGAGCAAGGTTATTAGGTACAGTAGGGTTGAGGGTCAAGTCAATTGGGAGGTGAGTTTGAATGGAGAAAAACTGGAGGAAGTGAAGTGTTTTAGATATCTGGGAGTGGATCTGGCAGCGGATGGAACCATGGAAGCGGAAGTCGATCATAGGGTGGGGGAGGGGGCGAAAATTCTGGGAGCCTTGAAGAATGTGTGGAAGTCGAGAACATTATCTCGGAAAGCAAAAATGGGTATGTTTGAAGGAATAGTGGTTCCAACAATGTTGTATGCTTGCGAGGCGTGGGCTATGGATAGAGTTGTGCGCAGGAGGATGGATGTGCTGGAAATGAGATGTTTGAGGACAATATGTGGTGTGAGGTGGTTTGATCGAGTAAGTAACGTAAGGGTAAGATAGATGTGTGGAAATAAAAAGAGCGTGGTTGAGAGAGCAGAAGAGGGTGTTTTGAAATGGTTTGGGCACATGGAGAGAATGAGTGAGGAAAGATTGACCAAGAGGATATATGTGTCGGAGGTGGAGGGAACGAGGAGAAGTGGGAGACCAAATTGGAGGTGGAAAGATGGAGTGAAAAAGATTTTGTGTGATCGGGGCCTGAACATGCATGAGGGTGAAAGGAGGGCAAGGAATAGAGTGAATTGGAGCGATGTGGTATACCGGGGTTGACGTGCTGTTAGTGGATTGAATCAAGGCATGTGAAGCGTCTGGGGTAAACCATGGAAAGCTGTGTAGGTATGTATATTTGCGTGTGTGGACGTATGTATATACATGTGTATGGGGGTGGGTTGGGCCATTTCTTTCGTCTGTTTCCTTGCGCTACCTCGCAAACGCGGGAGACAGCGACAAAGCAAAAAAAAAAAAAAAAAAAAAAAAAAAAATATATATATATATATATATATATATATATATATATATATATATATATATATATATATATATATATATATATATACATATACATACATATATATATACATACATATATATATATATATATATATATATATATATATATATATATATATATATATATATATATATATATATATATATATATATATATATACATATTAAAAATGTAAGAAATAATTTAGAAAACTGAAACTTCTATCTTGAAATAAGATTAAAAAAATGAATGTCACATTATGGTTCAACCTCTGGCTATGAAAAAGGGAAATGTATAATTTATTTACACAAACGACAATAGTAGTTTTCATCAATTTAAGCACTGTATCATACTGCCTGGACCACTTCTCTTATCATGAAACTGGAATATTGGCTTATGATGTTTCACAATTGTCTTCATTACACAAAGTATAACCATATCTTGGATACATGGGGGTAGGTAGTTGGTCATCCGCCATAATAAAGCCTTGACAGACCAAAAGTTTATCTAGACCTCAACTATTCCAGTACATTCATGAAAAAAAGACCTTTTTGCTTTCTATCTCTATACTTTGAAAAATGCTCCTTTTGTTCACATTTCAATGATAGAATAAGCTTCAATGTCTAAGCTACATTCTTTTCCAATTTCACTATTTTCGTGTCAGAGCACCATGTATGAAAACTATCACTCCAGTAACACAACTATAAACATTTACTTTCCCTTTAAAAAAGTTCTGGGGAAGTCTGTCTCGATACACTGCGGGTCACTCTACCACCTGGCGAGGTTTTTGTTGCAATGGTTCTTAATTCACAAAAGGAGTAGCATCACTGGTGGGCGGAAGAACATTCTCATTATCTGAAAATTTGCTATAGGAAAAAATTCACACGTCCATGTTTACCTGGTGGCGGCGCGCGGCTGGGATAAACGTGCGCATGAGCTGGAGACCACTATCCCCAGAACCGTCGGGAAGTAAACTTTTCAAAACATTTTGAATCATGAGAGACAACGTCAGATACATCTGATACTATATATATATATATATATATATATATATATATATATATATATATATATATATATATATATATATGTTTGCGGAAGGGGTGTGTGATGTCTCCATGGTTGTTAAATTTGTTTATGGATGGGGTTGTTAGGGAGGTGAATGCAAGAGTTTTGGAAAGAGGGGCAAGTATGAAGTCTGTTGGGGATGAGAGAGCTTGGGAAGTGAGTCAGTTGTTGTTCGCTGATGATACAGCGCTGGTGGCTGATTCATGTGACAAACTGCAGAAGCTGGTGACTGAGTTTGGTAAAGTGTGTGAAAGAAGAAAGTTAAGAGTAAATGTGAATAAGAGCAAGGTTATTAGGTACAGTAGGGTTGAGGGTCAAGTCAATTGGGAGGTAAGTTTGAATGGAGAAAAACTGGAGGAAGTAAAGTGTTTTAGATATCTGGGAGTGGATCTGGCAGCGGATGGAACCATGGAAGCGTAAGTGGATCATAGGGTGGGGGAGGGGGCGAAAATCCTGGGAGCCTTGAAGAATGTGTGGAAGTCGAGAACATTATCTCGGAAAGCAAAAATGGGTATGTTTGAAGGAATAGTGGTTCCAACAATGTTGTATGGTTGCGAGGCGTGGGCTATGGATAGAGTTGTGCGCAGGAGGATGGATGTGCTGGAAATGAGATGTTTGAAGACAATGTGTGGTGTGAGGTGGTTTGATCGAGTAAGTAACGTAAGGGTAAGAGAGATGTGTGGAAATAAAAAGAGTGTGGTTGAGAGAGCAGAAGAGGGTGTTTTGAAATGGTTTGGGCACATGGAGAGAATGAGTGAGGAAAGATTGACCAAGAGGATATATGTGTCGGAGGTGGAGGGAACGAGGAGAAGTGGGAGACCAAATTGGAGGTGGAAAGATGGAGTGAAAAAGATTTTGTGTGATCGGGGCCTGAACATGCAGGAGGGTGAAAGGAGGGCAAGGAATAGAGTGAATTGGATCGATGTGGTATACCGGGGTTGACGTGCTGTCAGTGAATTGAATCAGGGCATGTGAAGAGTCTGGGGTAAACCATGGAAAGCTGTGTAAGTATGTATATTTGCGTGTGTGGACGTATGTATATACATGTGTATGGGGGTGGGTTGGGCCATTTCTTTCGTCTGTTTCCTTGCGCTACCTCGCAAACGCGGGAGACAGCGACAAAGAAAAAAAAAAAAAGATATATATATACATATATATATATATATATATATATATATATATATATATATATATATATATATATATATATATATATATATATATATATATTATCCCTGGGGATCGGGGAGAAAGAATACTTCCCACGTATTCCCTGCGTGTCGTAGAAGGCGACTAAAAGGGGAGGGAGCGGGGGGCCGAAAATCCTCCCCTCTCGTTTTTTTTTCTTTTTTTTTCAATTTTCCAAAAGAGAGAGCAGATAAGGGGGCCAGGTGAATATATTCCCTCAAAGTCCTATGTTCTTAACGCTACCTCGCTAACGCGGGAAATGGGGAATAGTATGAAAGAAAAGAATATATATATATATATATATATATATATATATATATATATATATATATATATATATATATATATATATATATATATATATATATATGTATATGTATATATATATATATATATATATATATATATATATATATATATATATAGGGGAGAGAGAGAGAGAGAGAGAGAGAGAGAGAGAGAGAGAGAGAGAGAGAGCGTAAATGACATGGCCCTCATCTGAGCTTCCACTTGCCCTTGCAGCTTCACCTAACATGAGAGAAAAATATGTTTACCCAAAGAACTTTCCCTAAGAGTAGGTAGATCACTTTGACAAAATGAAAGGTACAAGATATAAAAGAACCTGTTAGTACCTTGTAGGTCAAATATTCCTCCAAACACTTAGCCTTGCACGAATACTGCACTGGAATAATGAGGCTCCTCGTTCACCCTGACTCACCAATTAACAAACATGTGAGTATTAGGGACCGGCAAAGGTGCGTGACGAAGAGAGACACAGAGGGTAATTTTGTGTTAATGTGACTCACTTTGTGACGCAGCCCCTACTGGAGCGCTATTAGTCTAGATTAAGGAATAATTTGTGTAGATCGGTCGAGAGATAAGCCTCTTGTCGCAGTGAGGGAGAGGAGCTGGTTCGTTTAATACCCAAACAACCGTGAATGGGCTCTGAACACAGAGGATCAGTAGTCTTAAATCCAAATGTTGTTGACATTCGTATATGGTCATTACAAGTCGTACAGTTGATCGTACTTGTGTTTTTGAGTTCAACACCACATATCCGACCCATCTTGATCTTAAACTGTTTTATGAATTGAGTAGTTTACTAATATGACCCCAGTTCTGCAATGCCTCAACTGTACATCTTCAGCCGAATGGATGCTGAATTCAATAAACCATTCTTTTATTCATTTTTCTTATCTACACTTTACACACACTTTTTTACACACACACACACACACACACACACACACACACACACACACACACACACACACACACACACACACACACACACACACGGCTGTCCTCACACCAAGGACCATAAATTCGCATATTGCTCCTGTGTGGTGACACTTTTCTTAATCTTGAGAGTTTGCAGTGTGGAGCATAATTCTATATTCTGGGTGTTGCCCTGACGTAGGAGGAGATCTGCGTCACTACGATGACACTGAGGCCCTGATTGGGAGGAACATATTGCATCCTTCGTCCCAGGAGTCTCCTCAGACGCCCCCAGTTCCCGTCCCCAAATCAGGACCTTCATCTGGTTAAAGTAAGATCTGCAGCGAGCGTCAGGAAAGTGGGAGGTGAGACCAGTAGCACCTCGGCTCCGCATGTAGTCTGTGATCTTTACTGGTTCGAACCCCGCTGCCCCTCCGAGGAGCAGCTTTGTACTGATTTGTAAGATAGTAAAGTCTTGAAACGTTCAGTACAAGGATCGTTATGTCCCTTGAAATTAAAGTGTAGATGTAGGTGATGATGACAGTGATGGATCCAAGGGCCACATGGGGTCGAGAATATCATATCGAATCCTGGTCACATCCGCTGGTCCACAGCCAACCCAGTCCTTCATCATCCCCTGGGGCTGGTCGATAACTTAGGTATCTGTCTCATGCTAGTATATATATATATATATATATATATATATATATATATATATATATATATATATATATATATATATATATATATATATATATATATATATATATATATATTTCTTTTTTTCGTACTATTCGCCATTTCCCGCATTAGCGAGGTAGCGGTAAGAACAGAGGACTGGGACTTTGAGGGAATATCCTCACCTGGTCACCTTCTCTGTTCCTTCTTTTGGAATATTTAAGAAAAATGAGAGGGGAGGATTTCCAGTCCCCCGCTCCCTTCCCTTTTAGTCGCCTTCTAGGACACGCAGGGAATACGTGGGAAGTATTCTTTCTCCCCTATTCCCAGGGATAATATATATATTTTTTTTTTTTTTTATACTTTGTCGCTGTCTCCCGCGTTTGCGAGGTAGCGCAAGGAAACAGACGAAAGAAATGGCCCAACCCCCCCCCCCATACACATGTATATACATACGTCCACACACGCAAATATACATACCTACACAGCTTTCCATGGTATATCCCAGACGCTTCACATGCCTTGATTCAATCCACTGACAGCACGTCAACCCCGGTATACCACATCGCTCCAATTCACTCTATTCCTTGCCCTCCTTTCACCCTCCTGCATGTTCAGGCCCCGATCACACAAAATCTTTTTCACTCCATCTTTCCACCTCCAATTTGGTCTCCCTCTTCTCCTTGTTCCCTCCACCTCCGACACATATATCCTCTTGGTCAATCTTTCCTCACTCATCCTCTCCATGTGCCCAAACCACTTCAAAACACCCTCTTCTGCTCTCTCAACCACGCTCTTTTTATTTCCACCCATCTCTCTTACCCTTACGTTACTCACTCGATCAAACCACCTCACACCACACATTGTCCTCAAACATCTCATTTCCAGCACATCCATCCTCCTGCGCACAACTCTATCCATAGCCCACGCCTCGCAACCATACAACATTGTTGGAACCACTATTCCTTCAAACATACCCATTTTTGCTTTCCGAGATAATGTTCTCGACTTCCACACATTCTTCAAGGAACCCAGAATTTTCGCCCC
Organism: Panulirus ornatus; assembly: GCF_036320965.1. NCBI lineage: Eukaryota > Metazoa > Arthropoda > Malacostraca > Decapoda > Palinuridae > Panulirus > Panulirus ornatus. Next base: position 19,452,708 of record NC_092237.1, on the reverse strand, counting down.
CTCCCCCACCCTATGATCCACTTCCGCTTCCATGGTTCCATCCGCTGCCAGATCCACTCCAGATATCTAAAACACTTCACTTCCTCCAGTTTTTCTCCATTCAAACTCACCTCCCAATTGACTTGACCCTCAACCCTACTGTACCTAATAACCTTGCTCTTATTCACATTTACTCTTAACTTTCTTCTTCCACACACTTTACCAAACTCAGTCACCAGCTTCTGCAGTTTCTCACATGAATCAGCCACCAGCGCTGTATCATCAGCGAACAACAACTGACTCACTTCCCAAGCTCTCTCATCCCCAACAGACTTCATACTTGCCCCTCTTTCCAAAACTCTTGCATTCACCTCCCTAACAACCCCGACCATAAACAAATTAAACAACCATGGAGACATCACACACCCATGCCGCAAACCTACATTCACTGAGAACCAGTCACTTTCCTCTCTTCCTACACGTACACATGCCTTACATCCTCGATAAAAACTTTTCACTGCTTCTAACAACTTTCCTCCCACACCATATATTCTTAATACCTTCCACAGAGCATCTCTATCAACTACATACAAATCCATTTGCTTTTCTAAGTATTTCTCACATGCATTCTTCAAAGCAAACACCTGATCCACACATCCTCTACCATATATATATATATATATATATATATATATATATATATATATATATATATATATATATATATATATATATATATATATATATATATATATACATGGATATATGTATACGTATACCCTAGATTAAGCCGGATACCCCAGTTTGTGGACCAGCCCCTAAGGGAAGATGAAGAGCTAGGTTGACTGCAGACTGACTGCCGTGCCCAGATTCAGAGCAATGAGGGCTTGACCCCGGGTTGCCAGTGGATTTGTCACGGTCAGTAACGTTAATCGCTGCACCAGGTGATCTCATTAACGTCATTTCTCAGATGACTCGTCGATTAAGGTGGATTTCTTTTGTTTACCTTGAAAACCGAGGTTGGACTCATGCTTAACTCCTATTGAATTTTGTACTGAACACTGACTCATATATGAACCAGTGCAATTCGTTGATTGTCCTCCTTTAACATTATGATCATATTAAGTAACGTAGCACTTCCAGGTCACTCTCCATACTAGATAACGACGCTGAGTTCGTGTGGATGTTCCTTCCATCACTGTCACTCCAGCAATCTTATTTGGCGTTTGTTATTTCAGTCTTCAAAACTCAGCTTTGGCACCGAACTTACAACAAGAGACTGGAGACAGAGAGAGAGAGAGAGAGAGAGAGAGAGAGAGAGAGAGAGAGAGAGAGAGAGAGAGAGAGAGAGAGAGAGAGAGAGAGAGAGAGAGAGAGAGAGAGAGAGAGAGAAGGTTCAGGATTATGGTTCTCTCTATTCATAGTTTGCAAAAATATTCTTCCCAAAGCTGAAGTTTGAAGGTGATCCCTATGATTACGTTGCAGGAAATGCTCTAACCAAGGCTGCTTTACTCCCTGCTCGCGTGTTTGACCACTAATAGCGTAAATTACTTATCTCTTGCCTGATCCAGCCAGGAAAGGATATGCAGTCAAGGGGTGTGTGGTGGAGAGGGATGAGTATCTTTGCAAAAGTTGTCGTTTAATGGATCAGTGTGTAGCTAGAGGGAAGCGGGAGATAGCTAGATATGTGGATAATGTACGGAGGGTAGATATGTAGGGTGATGGTAGTGGGAGATAAGTGGATATGTTAGTGTGGTGTAGCAGGAGAGGGGTGAATATGTAGGAAGGAGGATGGGGCAGCACAGGGGTGAACATGTACGTTTCCTAGTGAAGGGGAGGGCGTTCTGGAGGAGCCCAAAACAGGATGAAAGTGGCAGGCAAGAATTCCAGCTGGAGAGGATTGAAGTAAGGAGCATGGGCTTTGCAACACAATATTGGCTTTTGAGATGCGTCTTTGGCGGTGAAAATGAAGAGTCTTGTACACGGGAATATACCTAAAGGCTTAGAAAGTGGTGAAGGAAAGGATGTGTACGACCAAAGCGTTCTTACAAAGAGGGCTGGTGGTGTGTCAAGAATGGGTTCTTAAATGGGTAATTGTAAGGACGGTAGGTGGATAAAAGGCTGAGGATTTGGTAGGGTTTACGAAGGGCTCGGGTGGAGGGGAGGGTATTTGCGTGGGGGAAGGCGTATGGAGCTCATGCATATGAAGGAGTAAGATCAGGAGGATTCATATATGAGGTAGAGGTGCTGTAGGAAGATGCTGAGGGATAGGAAGTGAACTTGTAGGGAGGAGAGGCGAGTGAATGATCGTGGGAACAGGATATTCCTAGGTGATTTAATATATATATATATATATATATATATATATATATATATATATATATATATATATATATATATATATATATATATATATATATATATATATATATATATATATATATATATATATATATATATATATATATATATATATATATATATATATATATATATATATATATATATATATATATATATATATATATATATATATATATATATATATATATATATTCCTATGAGTCCACGGGGAAAATGAAACACGATAAGTTCCCAAGTGCACTTTCGTGTAATAATCACGTCATCACGGTAGACACAAGAGAGAAATATAGTATATATATATATATATATATATATATATATATATATATATATATATATATATATATATATATATATATATATATATATATATATATATATATATATATATATATATATATATATATATTCCTATGAGTCCATGGGGAAAATGAAACACGATAAGTTCCCAAGTGCACTTTCGTGTAATAATCACGTCATCACGGTAGACACAAGAGAGAAATATAACAGTCACTTGATATACTTCGAAGAGACGAAGCTAGGACGCCATTTGGTAAACATGTGATTGTCCAAAACATACAACGAGCGTTCATAAACTTATCATTTTACAAATCTTATCAACAATAAAGTTATCTAATTTGTATAGACCATCACTAATATTAAGACTATAATTCTTTGTGTATTTGTTAATAGAAGATTCGATGATATTTCTCTTGGTAATAGAGTTAGAGTTAATAACTGCGATGGTGTTACTCCAGTCAATACAACGATCATAGTTTTTAACGTGATTAAACAAGGCATTTGGTTCTTGCCCTGTTCTTATACTATATTTATGTTGCTTAAGTCTAACAGAAAGATCCTTACCAGTCTGACCATCATAAGATTTATCACAGTTTCCACAAGGCGCTTTGTAGATGCATCCAAGAGAATTTTCTGGTGAATTCCAGATTAAGATATTCTTTATAGTATCACTGTTGCTAAAGGCAACATTTACATTAAAGGATTTAAGCAACATTGGAAGCAAAGTGAAATTATTATTAAAAGGGAGAACTAAAAGATTCTTGGTGTCAATGGGAGGTTTCGGCTCAACTCTATAAAATGATTTCTTTGCTAACTTAAGGATTTATGAATGAAAGATCTAGGGTACTTTAACTTAGATCCAATAGAATATATCTTCTCAAACTCATCATCAATAAACTCTGGACTGCAAATACGTAATGCCCTAAGGAACATAGACTGAAATGATGATTAAACTCTGTCATGTTGAGATGAGTAATAATGGATATATGAGCATACATTGGTGGTTTTCTGTATATGCTAAACTTAAATTTGTTTCCTTGTCTATGAATCATGCAATTTAAGAATGGTAACATACCATTATTTTCATTTTCTACAGTAAATTTGATGGAAGGTACTAAATTGTTAAGTAAGGGGAGAAATACCTGTAAATTTTCATCTGTTGGCCAAACACAATAAACATCATCGACATATCTAAACCAAATTGCATTAGAAGGTAAGATATCATTTAGTAATTTTGTTTCAAAAAATTCCATATAAAGATTACTTAGTACAGGTGAAAGAGGGTTACCCATTGCCATACCAAATTTTTGAGCATAATAATCTCCATTAAACTGAAATACACATATTTACCAAATGGCGTCCTAGCTTCGTCTATTCGATGTATATCAACTGACTGTTATATTTCTCTCTTGTGTCTCCCCTGATGATGTGATTATTACACGAAAGTGCACTTGGGAACTTATCGTGTTTCATTTTCCCCGTGGACTCATAGGAATATCTTGATCATGCGCAAAATTGCGATCCTTTCCAATATATATATATATATATATATATATATATATATATATATATATATATATATATATATATATATATATGTATATATATATATATATATATATATATAAATATATATATTTTCTTTTTTTTTTTTTTTGCTTTGTCGCTGTCTCCCGCGTTTGCGAGGTAGCGCAAGGAAACAGACGAAAGAAATGGCCCAACCCACCCCCATACACATGTATATACATACGTCCACACACGCAAATACACATACCTACACAGCTTTCCATGGTTTACCCCAGACGCTTCACATGCCGTGATTCAATCCACTGACAGCACGTCAACCCCGGTATACCACATCGCTCCAATTCACTCTATTCCTTGCCCTCCTTTCACCCTCCTGCATGTTCAGGCCCCGATCACGCAAAATCTTTTTCACTCCATCTTTCCACCTCCAATTTGGTCTCCCTCTTCTCCTCGTTCCCTCCACCTCAGACACATATATTCTCTCGGTCAATCTTTCCTCACTCATTCTCTCCATGTGCCCGAACCATTTCAAAACACCCTCTTCTGCTCTCTCAACCACGCTCTTTTTATTTCCACACATCTCTCTTACTCTTACGTTACTTACTCGATCAAACCACCTCACACCACACATTGTCCTCAAACATCTCATTTCCAGTACATCTATCCTCCTGCGTACAACTCTATCCATAGCCCACGCCTCGCAACCATACAACATTGTTGGAACCACTATTCCTTCAAACATACCCATTTTTGCTTTCCGAGATAATGTTCTCGACTTCCACACATTCTTCAAGGCTCCCAGAATTTTCGCCCACTCCCCCACCCTATGATCCACTTCCGCTTCCATGGTTCCATCCGCTGCCAGATCCACTCCAGATATCTAAAACACTTCACTTCCTCCAGTTTTTCTCCATTCAAACTCACCTCCCAATTGACTTGACCCTCAACCCTACTGTACCTAATAACCTTGCTCTTATTCACATTTACTCTTAACTTTCTTCTTTCACACACTTTACCAAACTCAGTCACCAGCTTCTGCAGTTTCTCACATGAATCAGCCACCAGCGCTGTATCATCAGCGAACAACAACTGACTCACTTCCCAAGCTCTCTCATCCCCAACAGACTTCATACTTGCCCCTCTTTCCAAAACTCTTGCATTCACCTCCCTAACCACCCCATCCATAAACAAATTAAACAACCATGGAGACATCACACACCCCTGCCGCAATCCTACATTCACTGAGAACCAATCACTTTCCTCTCTTCCTACACGTACACATGCCTTACATCCTCGATAAAAACTTTTCACTGCTTCTAACAACTTGCCTCCCACACCATATATTCTTAATACCTTCCAGAGAGCATCTCTATCAACTCTGTCATATGCCTTCTCCAGATCCATAAATGCTACATACAAATCCATTTGCTTTTCTAAGTATTTCTCACATACATTCTTCAAAGCAAACACCTGATCCACACATCCTCAACCACTTCTGAAACCACACTGCTCTTCCCCAATCTGATGCTCTGTACATGCCTTCACCCTCTCAATCAATATCCTCCCATATAATTTACCAGGAATACTCAACAAACTTATACCTCTGTAATTTGAGCATTCACTCTTATACATATATATATATATATATATATATATATATATATATATATATATATATATATATATATATATATATATATATATATATATATATATATATATATATATATATATATCTTTCTTTATTTTTTTTCGTACTATTCGCCATTTCCCGCATTAGTATCTTCCTCTGTAATATATATATATATATATATATATATATATATATATATATATATATATATATATATATATATATATATATATATATATATATATATATATATATATATATATATATATATATATATATATCCATGGGGATAGGGGAGAAAGAATACTTCCCACGTATTCCCTGCGTGTCGTAGAAGGCAACTAAAAGGGGAGGGAGCGGGAGGCTGGAAATCCTCCCCTCTCAATTCTTTTTTAATTTTCCAAAAGAAGGAACAGAGAAGGGGGCCAGGTGAGGATATTCCCTCAATGGCCCAGTCCTCTGTTCTTAACGCTACCTCGCTAACGCGGGAAATGGCGAATATGTTGAAAAAAAAAAAAAAAAAAAATATATATATATATATATATATATATATATATATATATATATATATATATATATATATATATATATATATATATATATATATATATATATGTATATATATATATGTATATATATATATATATATATATATATATATATATATATATATATATATATATATATATATATATATATATTTTTTTTTTTTTTTTTTTTTTCAACATATTCGCCATTTCCCGCGTTAGCGAGGTAGCGTTAAGAACAGAGGACTGGGCCATTGAGGGAATATCCTCACCTGGCCCCCTTCTCTGTTCCTTCTTTTGGAAAATTAAAAAAGAATTGAGAGGGGAGGATTTCCAGCCTCCCGCTCCCTCCCCTTTTAGTTGCCTTCTACGACACGCATGGAATACGTGGGAAGTATTCTTTCTCCCCTATCCCCATGGATATATATATATATATATATATATATATATATATATATATATATATATATATATATATATATATATATATATATATACATATATATATATATATAATATATATATATATACATATATATATATATATATATATATATATATATATATATATATATATATATATATTACAGTGGAAGAAGAGAATAGTTAATTGATTCTTCTTAAATACAGTATCATGGAGGTATGACTAGAGAGTGAAGATCACATTGTACTCATAAATAAGAATGGTATCATTGAGTATCTTTCACCCCATAGCGATAATGCAAAGTCTGGAGGAGTCAATAAGTTCTCTTTAAGAGCAACATGGATGAATATGAAACAGCGAGTGCTTGGCGGAAAATAGATTTGGTTTTGAGATAGTATGAAAAAAAAAAAATATATATATATATATATATATATATATATATATATATATATATATATATATCCATGGGGATATTCAAGTGGTTTTGCCTCCGTGAAGTTTTGATAATGAAATTCAAGAGGAAGACCAACGACCTAATGGGAAGGTGCAGAGGGAATGTCGAAAGTAGTCCAGTGTAAAGAAAAAAAAAAGAGGTAGATGACATTTTCAAGTTCAAGGAAGGCCTCAGATATAAACTGATGTGTCCAGATGATATTGCAATTCTGTCAGGATTGAGAACATGTGATGTATTGAAAACAAGCGGTGGTGGCAGTGTCAACCAGTATGGCAATGTATACGGCATAATGGATGTCTGGCCATTTACTATGATGGAATAGGGTGACTTACGGGCAAGGTTCAAGCCAGGTGGTCTAGCCTTGATGATACTAAAAAGAATCAGGGAAGATAAAGCTGCTATACGTGTTCGTGAGACATCATATGTGCTTCCTGTTTATTCAGACAAGTAAGAACACCTACCTAAGTAGAAGGAAGCTAAAACTTTAAATAAAGATATTGACAGACTAATGAGAAAATCCAAGAAAGCGGCCCACATATACACAGAAGTGACCATTGACGTGGATGGTTTTGCACATTACACAAAATCACGTGCGACTATGGGGTGACGGACTGTTGGTGAACGTAGCAGGGAAACAGTGGGGCATCGAGAAATGTTGGGAGTTAGGGCGGAGGGTAATATGGGATTTACCGAGGTGAGGAGTGGCCTGTGTAAATCTAGTATGTAACTAAATTCCTCTAAAGAAGGTTTCTGTGCAAGCCACAACGATAGACGAGAATAAAGAAAAGCTCAAAAGCGTCTGGGGTAAACCATGGAAAGCTGTGTAGGTATGTATATTTGCGTGTGTGGACGTATGTATATACATGTGTATGGGGGTTGGTTGGGCCATTTCTTTCGTCTGTTTCCTTGCGCTACCTCGCAAACGCGGGAGACAGCGGCAAAAAAAAAAAAAAAGAAAAAAAAAAAAAAAAAATATATATATATATATATATATATATATATATATATATATATATATATATATATATATATATATATATTCTTTCTTTCATACTATTCGCCATTTCCCGCATTAGCAAGGTAGCGCTAAGAACAGAGGACCGGGCCTTTGAGGGAATATCCTCACCTGGCCCCCTTCTCTGTTCCTTCTTTTCGAGAAATAAAAAAAAAACGAGAGGGGAGGATTTCCAGCCCCCCCGCTCCCTTCCCTTTTAGTCGCCTTCTATATATATATATATATATATATATATATATATATATATATATATATATATATATATATATATATATATATTATCCCTGGGGATAGGGGAGAAAGAATACTTCCCACGTATTCCCTGCGTGTCGCAGAAGGCGACTAAAAGGGAAGGGAGCGGGGGGCTGGAAATCCTCCCCTCTCGTTTTTTTTCTTTTTTTTTTTTTCCAAAAGAAGGAACAGAGAAGAGGTCCAGGTGAGGATATTCCCTCAAAGGCCCAGTCCTCTGTTCTTAACGCTACCTCGCTATCGCGGGAAATAGCGAATAGTATGAAAAAAAAAAAAAAAATATATATATATATATATATATATATATATATATATATATATATATATATATATATATATATATATATATATTATTCCTGGGGATAGGGTAGAAAGAATACTTCCCACGTATTCCCTGCTAGTCGTAGAAGGCGACTAAAAAGGAGGGAGCGGATGGCTGGAAATCCTCCCCTGTCTTTTTTTTTTTTTCAATTTTCCAAAAGAAGGAATAGAGAAAGGGGCTAGGTGAGGATATTTCCTCAAAGGTCCAGTCCTCTGTTCTTAACGCTAAGTCGCTAACGCGGGAAATGGCGAATAGTATGAAAGAAAAAAAAAAATATATATATGTATATATATATATATATATATATATATATATATATATATATATATATATATATATATATATATATATATATATATATATATGTGTGTACAAAAATGTTTTTGGGTAGTGGATATATACATATATACATATATATATATTCCACGCACTTCCCTCGACGACAAATAAAATACAAATATCGGGTTGGATTTTCAAAGGGGAGGAAAATTACGCCGTTGCCGTGGACTTCGATGGCTGCGAATTGAAAACCCCGGCGAACCCTCATCGACCCAGCAAGCCTCAGATGCATTACAGAGAAAAAGGACGAAATGCTTTTACGTTTAGCCCCGGACTGTGGCGGGGTCTGTGAGAGAACGATGCCCAAGGATTATACATTTTCAATCCCCCGCACGCAGATAATGAGGATCATTAATTCAAGGTAATCATTCATTTGCATTATAGGCCTTGACTATTTGTGTATTTCCCAGTGAGATAAACGAGCGGTGATGGGAGGTTTTGAGTCGGTGATGGGGGCAGGGTCTAATGTGTTGCTGATGACGTTGGCCGGGGAGGGTTTCGAAAGTGCTTTCCTTTTTTTTTTTCTTAATGATAGGGAGTAGGATGTGGTGGGGTGTTGCTAGTGATGGTAAATGATTCTATGGTGTTCAGTGATACTGATGGTGGAAGTGTTTTTGTTGATGATGGGGTGAAGCTGTATTGCTTAATGTGGAAGAGGGAGTTCTCTGTGCTGTAGAAGATGGTAAGAGGGTCTGGTGTGTTGAAGGTAGAAGGGTCTCGGTTATTGATATGGAAAGGTGTTGCTGGCGATCCTCAGAGGGTTCTAGAGTGTTGTAAGTGATGAGTAACTTAAGGAATAGATGGTAATATTTGGATGATATGATGTTTTGCTGATGACCTTGTGTTAATATAAAGTAACTTCGACACGAAGAAAAGTCATCTTCGAGGCTAGACCTTGAAATAGAAGATGAAAAAGATAATGTAGTCCATAAAAATTGGATGGAAATCAGTAGGAAGAAGATAAGATATGATACAAGTGTATGGAAAATATAAGGGAAAAATATCAAGCTTACCCAGTAACTCAGTTTTAATGAGGAAGGGAAAAGAATAACGATCTTAGCAAGAAGGATGTGACATGATTCCTGGCAACACATTAATATCCCGGACACACGACCATGGCACGTTTCTAGGGTGTGTTGGTATGGCGTCTAGCACATCGACCTTCATGATGGATAAGGTCAGTTTTGTTACTAGTGATGGTGGGGGTAATTCTGGATTGTTGATGGTGCTAGTTAGAGGGTTTGTAGGATTGCTGATTTTGTTGACCGTCTGGTAATTGAGTTTCTAGTGTGTTGCTTGTTGATATTGGGGGTCAGGTATAATGCCGGTGATGGATGGAAGGTTTTCGTTGTTACTGATGTTGGCAGAACACTTTTGGAATGATGATGGCGATGATGGGAGGGTTTGATTTGTTGTTGGTCATGCAGGATCTGCTCCGGCGTGTTGCTGATGTTGGTGGTTGGATTTACTCTTTTGCTGGTGAGGTTGTATGAGGTCAAGCGTTGCTGGGGATGATTTGCTGGGCACTAACGAACTCCATCTGCTTGTCGTTACGCCCCAAGTGAAGGGTTATCTTCGTCGAGGTTGTATCATCGAAGTACAATCTCGTCGAAGAACTTCTCTCTCAAGAGGAGTCCAAACTTTCCCTGCTGCTGACTGTAGCCCGGTCTTGAATCTGCATGAGTCCCTGGAGAAAGGGTCCCACAGTTATGTAATAATGACAGTGTAGCTGCTGCTTACGCTGGGGGGGATATTGTGTGGTGCCTCAGGTGACAGTCGTTAAGTCTCAAACTGGTGGTGTCCGATGGGATGTGGTGTGAGGACAGTCAGTCTTGTGTTGTTAGCATGGTAGTGGTCTTGTTTGATGTGTTGCTGCTGATGGTGGCTAAAGTCTGGCTGAAGGAGATACTAGTGTTTCTATTAATATCTAAAGGATATGGCGACTGGCTGTTAATGGTGGAGGTTTGATATGCTGCAGCTGCCGGCATGGTTGGGCTATCGTTGTATGAATAGTTTTAAAAGAATCTGCGTTGTATGAAGAGAGTGGGACGATCTGGAGTGTTACTAATAATGGTTGGCGAGTCGTGTATTAAGGTCATCGTGGAGAGATGGTGAAGATGTCTTCTGGTATGTTCTAGCTGCTGGAGGAATGGTCTGATGCATAACTGACAGTGAGGGGAAGTCTGACGTATTTATGGTAATTGTGGAAACGCTGGCAGAGAACTAGGTGGAGAGCGTTTCTGGTGCATTTTGGATGACGGTGGGGAGCAGAGCGTTACGGTTGATTGCGTGAGGGGTCTGGAGTGTTTTTGGCGTTATTTTGGAAATGTTTGCCATGTTGCTGGTGGAAAGTGGTAGGCTGTGGTGTGGTCCAAACGACGGCGATAGGACCTGATGTGCTTAGGTAATACTCTGAGTCCTGTGTATTACTGGTAATGGTAGGATGGTCTGAAATGTTTGAGGATAATGGTGTGGGAGTTCAGAATGTTTCCTCTGATAATGGGGATTTTTTTTTTTTAATGTTGTTAGCGAAAGTGGGAGAATCGAGAGACCACTCTGTATTGGGCGTCATGGTTGAAAAAAATATTTAGTATTTCCCTCGATGACAAAAGAGTCGTGATCTGGGTTATGAACGTGTTGGTGTATAGATTGTGAAAGTGAGAAAGTCATATATGCTGTCGGACGCTGTTTGGAAGGATTATGGTGGGGGTGTTGGCGATGATGGAAAAAGGCTGTTATGTTATGGGTGATAGTGGGCTATATATATATACAGGGGTGGATGTGATGTCGGGGGTATATGCTGAACAACCTATAGTGTTGCAAGTGATGGAGTGGTTTGGAGTGTAGGAGTAACGACAGGAGGGCCTTGGGTGTTGCAGGCAATAGTGGATGTGAGTCTGTTGCATTGCTGGCGATGAGATTTTGCTGCATGGTACCGGCGGTGATGTGATCTTACACATATATGTTTTTGCCTCTGACGAGAGAGTCTGGGCATATGCTTATGGCGGGAGACTGTAGTGTATTCTGAGTGAAAGTGAGAAGGTCTAAGGGTCTCTAGCATTGCTGGAGATAATGGGAGAGTCGTATGTATTCCAGGTATTGGTAAGAATGCCTGGTATGTGTCTGATGACGTACAGTAACGGTCCGGAGTATTAAAGATGAAAGTCTGGGATGTTGCTTGAGACAGCTGGGCGATCTGGGGTAAGGAGATGATTATGGTAAGAACTGGAATCTTGTTGCTTCTCCTCCCTCAAAGGTCTGGAATGTTGTTTTAGATAGTTAGAAGGATTGAGTGATGAGCTGGAAGGGTCTGTAATTTTGTTGGTAGCGATGAAAGGCTCTGAGGTATTGCCGATATTGGAACGAAGTTCTTATTGATGTGGGTGATTTGGGGGAACTCTGGAGTGTTGCTGAAATACTGGGAGGGACTGGGGCGTTAGGGTGTTAGGAAAGGGGTCTCAAGAATTCTTCCAGGAATGCTCAGGTGCTTTCAAGAGATGCTAGAGACGGTGAGGATTTTTTTGAGTATTGAGGGTTGTGATGTGAGGATAGTAAGTGTTACTAGTGTTGATATGAGAACCAGGTGAACTGCAGAGCATGTATGTTTCTAATAATGATAGAGATTGGTGTGTTTGTGGTGATGATTAAGGGGTTCAGTGTGTTGAGGAAGATGGTGGAAAAGCTCCTAGTTTTACAAAATAATATGGAGTGCTGTAATCCATGATGACATAGGCTTGCACGTGAGGATTGCATGGGAAAGCCAAGTAAGAGAAGAACTGATAATTTCATTTCGATAACGTCTTCTTCAGGAGAAATGATTGTTTTCCTGAAGAAGACGTTATCGAAACTTCATGATCTATGACGATATGATCTACTGGAGAAGATTAATAGCATCCAACCTCCTGACATATATATATATATATATATATATATATATATATATATATATATATATATATATATATATATATATATATATATATATATATATATATATATATATATATATATATATATATATATATATATATATATATATATATATATATATATATATATATAAATACGTATATATATATATATATATATATATATATATATATATATATATATATATATATATATATATATATATATATATATATATATATATATATATATATATATATATATGTATATTCCTATGAGTCCACGGGTAAAATGTAACACGAAAAGTTCCCAGTTGATATACATCGAAGAGACGAAGCTAGGACGCCATATGGTAAACATGTGATTGTGTTTCATTTCAGTTTCCCCGTGGACTCATAGAAATATCTTGATAACGCACAAAATTGTGATCCTTTCCAATATTTTTTTTTTTTCTTTTTTTTTTGCTTTCTCGCTGTCTCCCGCGTTTGCGAGGTAGCGCAAGGAAACAGACGAAAGAAATGGCCCAACCCACCCCCATACACATGTTTATACATAAGCCCACACACGCAAATATACATACCTACACAGCTTTCCATGGTTTACCCCAGACGCTTCACATGCCTTGATTCAATCCACTGACAACACGTCAACCCCGGTATACCACATCGCTCCAATTCACTCTATTCCTTGCCCTCCTTTCACCCTCCTGCATGTTCAGGCCCCGATCACACAAAATCTTTTTCACTCCATCTTTCCACCTCCAATTTGGTCTCCCTCTTCTCCTCGTTCCCTCCACCTCCGACACATATATCCTCTTGGTCAATCTTTCCTCACTCATTCTCTCCATGTGCCCAAACCATTTCAAAACACCCTCTTCTGCTCTCTCAACCACGCTCTTTTTATTTCCACACATCTCTCTTACCCTTACGTTACTTACTCGATCAAACCACCTCACACCACACATTGTCCTCAAACATCTCATTTCCAGCACATCCATCCTCCTGCGCACAACTCTATCCATAGCCCACGCCTCGCAACCATACAACATTGTTGGAACCACTATTCCTTCAAACATACCCATTTTTGCTTTCCGAGATAATGTTCTCGACTTCCACACATTCTTCAAGGCTCCCAGAATTTTCGCCCCCTCCCCCACCCTATGATCCACTTCCGCTTCCATGGTTCCATCCGCTGCCAGATCCATTCCCAGATATCTAAAACACTTCATTTCCTCCAGTTTTTCTCCATTCAAACTCACCTCCCAATTGACTTGACCCTCAACCCTACTGTACCTAATAACCTTGCTCTTATTCACATTTACTCTTAACTTTCTTCTTCCACACACTTTACCAAACTCAGTCACCAGCTTCTGCCGGCCGTTTCTCACATGAATCAGCCACCAGCGCTGTATCATCAGCGAACAACAACTGACTCACTTCCCAAGCTCTCTCATCCCCAACAGACTTCATACTTGCCCCTCTTTCCAAAACTCTTGCATTCACCTCCCTAACAACCCCATCCATAAACAAATTAAATAACCATGGAGACATCACACACCCCTGCCGCAAACCTACATTCACTGAGAACCAATCACTTTCCTCTCTTCCTACACGTACACATGCCTTACATCCTCGATAAAAACTTTTCACTGCTTCTAACAACTTGCCTCCCACACCATATATTCTTCATACCTTCCACAGAGCATCTCTATCAACTCTATCATATGCCTTCTCCAGATCCATAAATGCTACATACAAATCCATTTGCTTTTCTAAGTATTTCTCACATACATTCTTCAAAGCAAACACCTGATCCACACATCCAATATATATATATATATATATATATATATATATATATATATACATATATATATATATATATATATATATATATATATATATATATATATATATATATATATATATATATATATATATATATACATATATATATATATATATATATTTCTTTTTTCTTTCTTTTAAACTATCCGCCATTTCCCGCATCAGCGAGGTAGCGTCATGAACAGAGGACTTGGCCTTTTTGGAATATCCTCACCTGGCCCCCCTCTGTTCCTTCTTTTCGAAAATTAAAAAAAAGAAGAAAAAAAAAATATATATATATATATATATATATATATATATATATATATATATATATACATATATATATATATATATATATATATATATATATATGGGGATAAGGGAGAAAGAATACTTCCCACGCATTCCTCACGTGTCGTAGAAGGCGACTAAAGGGGACGGGAGCGGGGGGCTAGAAACCCTCCCCTCCTTGTATTTTAACTTTCTAAAAGGGGAAACAGAAGAAGGAGTCACGCAGGGAGTGCTCATCCTCCTCGAAGGCTCAGACTGGGGTGTCTAAATGTGTGTGGATGTAACCAAGATGAGAAAAAAGGAGAGATAGGTAGTATGTTTGAGGAAAGGAACCTGGATCTTTTAGCTCTGAGTGAAACGAAGCTCAAGGGTAAAGGGGAAGAGTGGTTTGGGAATGTCTTGGGAGTAAAGTCAGGTGTTAGTGAGAGGACAAGGGCAAGGGAAGGAGTAGCACTACTCCTGAAACAGGAGATGTGAGAGTACGTGATAGACTGTAAGAAAGTAAACTCTAGATTGATATGGGTAAAACTGAAAGAGGATGGAGAGAGATGGATGATTATTGGTGCATATGCACCTGGGCATTAGAAGAAAGATCATGAGAGGCAAGTGTTTTGGGAGCAGCTGAATGAGTGCGTTACTGGTTTTGATGCACAAGACCGGGTTATAATGTTGGGTGATTTGAATGCAAAGGTGAGTAATGTGGCAGTTGAGGGAATAACTGGTGTACATGGGGTGTTCAGTGGTGTAAATGGAAATGGTGAAGAGCTTGTAGATTTATGTGCTGAAAAAGGACTGGTGATTGGGAATACCTTGTTTAAAAAGAGATATATGCATAAGTATACGTAAGTAAGTAGGAGAGATAGCCAGAGAGCGTTATTGGATTACGTGTTAATTGATAGGCACGCGAAAGAGAGACTTTTGGATGTTAATATGCTGAGAGGTGCAACTAGAGGGATGTCTGATCATTATCTTGTGGAGGCGAAGGTGAAGATTTGTAGAGGTTTTCAGAAAAGAAGAGAGAATGATGGGTGAAGAGAGTGGTGGGAGTAAGTGAGCTTGGGAAGGAGACCTGTGTGAGGAAGTACCAGGAGAGACTGAGTACAGAATGGAAAAAGGTGAGAACAAAGGAGGTAAGGGGAGTGGGGAAGGAATGGGATGTATTTATGGAAGCAGTAATGGCTTGCGCAAAAGATGCTTGTGGCATGAGAAGCATGGGAGGTGGGCAGATTAGAAAGGGTAGTGAGTGGTGGAATGAAGAAGTAAGATTATTAGTGAAAGAGACTGGAGAGGCATTTGGACGATTTTTGCAGGGAAATAATGCAAATGAGTGGGAGATGTATATACGAAAGAGGCAGGAGGTCAAGAGAAAGGTGCAAGAGGTGAAAAAGAGGGCAAATGAGAGTAGGGTGAGAGAGTATCATCAAATTTTAGGGGGAATAAAAAGATGTTTTGGAAGGAGGTAAATGAAGTGCGTAAGACAAGGGAACAAATGGAAACTTCAGTGAAGGGGGCTAATGGGAAGGTGATAACAAGTAGTGGTGATGTGAGAAGGAGATGGAATGAGTATTTTGAAGGTTTGTTGAATGTGTTTGATGACAGAGTGGCAGATATAGGGTATTTTGGTCGAGGTGGTGTGCAAAGTGAGAGGGTTAGGGGAGATTATTTGGTAAACAGAGAGAAGGTAGTAAAAGCTTTGCGGAAGATGAAAGCCGGCAAGGCAGCGGATTTGGATGGTATTGTAGTGGAATCTATTAAAAAAGGAGGTGACTGTATTGTTGACTAGTTGGTGAGGTTATTTAATGTATGTATGGTTCATGGTGAGGTGCCTGAGGATTGGCGGAATGCATGCATAGTGCCATTGTACAAAGGCAAAGGGGACAAAGGTGAGTGCTCAAATTACAGAGGTATAAGTTTGTTGAGTATTCCTGGGAAATTATATAGGAGGGTATTGATTGAGAGGGTGAAGGAATGTACAGAGCATCAGATTGGGGAAGCAAGCGCATTGTGGTTTCAGAAGTGGTAGAGAATGTGTGGATCAGGTGTTTGCTTTGAAGAATGTATGTGAGAAATACTTAGAAAAGCAAATGAATTTGTATGTAGCATTTATGGATCTGGAGAAGGCATATGATAGAGTTAATAGAGATGCTCTGTGGAAGGTATTAAGAATATATAGTGTGGGAGGCAAGTTGTTAGAAGCAGTGAAAAGTTTTTATCGAGGATGTAAGACATGTGCACGTGTAGGAAGAGAGGAAAGTGGTTGGTTTTC
>NC_092237.1:19427780-19430280 GCF_036320965.1 Panulirus ornatus | reverse complement strand
TATATTTCTTTTCTTTCTCTCATACTATTCGCCATTTCCCACGTTAGCGAGGTAGCATTTAGAACAGAGGACTGGACCTTTGAGGGAATATCCTCACCTGGCCCCCTTCTTTGTTACATCTTTGGAAATTAAAAAAAAAAAAGAAAAAGAGAGGGAAGGATTTCCAGCCCCCCGCTCCCTTCCCTTTTAGTCGCCTTCTACAACACGCAGGGAATACGTGGGAAGTATTCTTTCTCCCCTATCCCCAGGGATAATACAAAGACATATACATATATATATACACATGTACATATTCATACTTACAGCCTTCATCCATACCCATCGCCACCCCGCCAGACATGAAATAGCACACACATACGCATCCCGCGAGGTAGCACTAGGAAAAGACAAAAAATAGGCCACATTCATTCACACTCAGTCTCTAGCTGTCATGTGTAATGCACTGAAACCACAGCTCCCTTTCCACATCCAGGCCCCACAAAACTTTCCATGGTTTACCCCAGACGCTTCACATGCCCTGGTTCAGTCCATTGACAGCACACTGACCACGGTATACCACATCGTTCCACTTCATTCATATACATGCATACACATACATATACATATCAACAAAGTGCATATGAACACATACATACATATTCATACTTGCCTGCCTTCATCCATTCCTGGCACCACCCTGCCCCACAGAAAAAAGCATTGCCACCCCCTGTATCAGCAAGGTAGCACCAGGAAAACAGACAAAAAAGAAAAAAAAAAGGCCACATTTGTTCACACTCAGTCTCTAGCCCCACAAACCTTTCCATGGTTTACCCCAGATGTCTCACATTCCCTGGTTAAGTCCACTGACAGCATGTCGACCCCAGTATACTACATCGTTCCAATTCACTCTATTCCGTGATACCTCTCACCCCCAGCAGGCTCAGGCCCCGAACGCTCAAAATCTTTATACTCCATCCTTCCACCTCCACTTTGGTCTCTCGCATCTCCTTGTTCTCTCCATCTCTGACACATCTATCCTTTCTGTCAAACTTTCCTCACTCATTTGTTCTGTGTGGTCAAACCATTTCAACACATCCTCTTCTGCTCTCTTAACCAAACTTTTTTTTATTACCATACATATTTCTTACCCTTTCATTACTTACTTGATCAAACCACCTCACACCACAGATTGTCCCTGAACATTTCATTTCAAAACACATCCAACCTCCTACATACAATCATATTTATAGTCCATGCCTTGCAACCATATAACATTATTGGAACTACTATTCCTTAAAACATATCCATTTTTGCTCTCTCAGATAATGTTCTCTTTTTCCATATTCTTCATCACTCCTAGAGCTTTTGCCCCCTTCCCCACCCTATGACTCACTTTCGCTTCCATGGTTCCATTCGCTGCTAAGTCCACTCCCAGATATCTAAAACACTTCGCTTCCTCCAATTTTTCTCCATTCAAACTTACATCTCAACTAACACATTCACCACTTCCCACATTAGCGAGGTAGCTAATATATATATATATATATATATATATATATATATATATATATATATATATATATATATATATATATATATATATATATATATATATATATATATATATATATATATGTGTTTATTTATATATATATATATATATATATATATATATATATATATATATATTCTGATGATACAGCGCTGGGGGCGGATTCATGTGAGAAACTGCAGAAGCTGGTGACGGAGTTTGGTAAAGTGTGTGGAAGAAGAAAGTTAAGAGTAAATGTGAATAAGAGCAAGGTTATTAGGTACAGTAGGGTTGAGGGTCAAGTCAATTGGGAGGTGAGTTTGAATGGTGAAAAACTGGAGGAAGTGAAGTGTTTTAGATATCTGGGAGTGGATCTGTCAGCGGATGGAACCATGGAAGCGGAAGTGGATCATAGGGTGGGGGAGGGGGCGAAAATTTTGGGAGCCTTGAAAAATGTGTGGAAGTCGAGAACATTATCCCGGAAAGCAAAAATGGGTATGTTTGAAGGAATAGTAGTTCCAACAATGTTGTATGGTTGCGAGGCGTGGGCTATGGATAGAGTTGTGCGCAGGAGGATGGATGTGCTGGAAATGAGATGTTTGAGGACAATGTGTGGTGTGAGGTGGTTTGATCGAGTAAGTAACGTAAGGGTAAGAGAGATTTGTGGAAATAAAAAGAGCGTGGTTGAGAGAGCAGAAGAGGGTGTTTTAAAATGGTTTGGGCACATGGAGAGAATGAGTGAGGAAAGATTGACCAAGAGGATATATGTGTCGGAGGTGGAGGGAACGAGGAGAAGAGGGAGACCAAATTGGAGGTGGAAAGATGGAGTGAAAAAGATTTTGTGTGATCGGGGCCTGAACATGCAGGAGGGTGAAAGGAGGGCAAGGAATAGAGTGAATTGGAGCGATGTGGTATACAGGGGTTGACGTGCTGTCAGTGGATTGAATCAAGGCATGTGAAGCGTCCGGGGTAAACCATGGAAAGCTGTGT
>NC_092237.1:19407596-19427680 GCF_036320965.1 Panulirus ornatus | reverse complement strand
TGTATTTTTGACCTTCGACCAAATTGATATCAATCAAATTCACATTACACTTTAATTTGCAACTCTCTTTCGGTGTTATTAAACTTTCGATCGTAATTTTTCTCTCTTGTTTTTTGACTTTACACTTTTGATCCTAATCTTTTCTTGATGATGATTAAATTCGCTATGAAATTACAGAAAAACGGCCACATAACACTCAATAGGATTAGGGACATGATTGCATTCAACACTTTATCCTTCACATATCCTTATAATCTAAACCACACCAACTTCACAAGCGCTATCAAGGTGACTATTACAGAAAAAAACACTAACACAAACCCTACCTATACATCAATTTGATACACACCTGATACACCTGACATACACCTGATATATCGGATATACTACTGATATACACCGACAAAAACAACAACGCAGCCCCACCTTGTGTAAAACTATTGCCTAATTCAAAGCAGACAGACAAAATAATAACTGACTCAGTTACCTCATAAAGCCCACACTGTGTGACCAGCTTTATGGTGTGAGCTAAAAACCTACTAGTGTTGGTAGAATCTCCAGTGTTCATCATTCTTGCGTGTCTCTGGTGGGACATCAAGGAAGAGCAATACTACGATACCAAACAATAAATTATGATTTGTACAACGAGAGATAAATCCTAAATAATTCACTATAAATCTACTACATTGTGTATGCCCATGTTGAGGACTTTCTAAAACATTGAAATGAAGTATCATAATTGCCGTATTTCAGCTTCTGAAAGCTATTTTCTCTCATTTCACACAGGATGTTTATAACAGTCGAGGTACTGAAGCTCCAGATGTGATTTACAGGCAATCACAGCACCACCATCTTGCACAACCTTCCACATGACACCGTCATTGATGTGTGAGGAAGAAAACACGCAGTCAGGTGGCTTCAGATATCGTATATGATTTCGCAGGTTACTTAGATGACCCTGTGGGTCTCTAAACTTTTTAACTTCACCTCAAATGCTCTAGCTCTTCGATCTGCGATGGAAAGTGGCGATATTTGCCTCAGTAACGTCAGCATTTTATTTCTCAGTTACTTGAGTGATGGGTTACACTTGGGGCAACAAGGTCTCCCACGGGTAACCAGCACCTT
Source organism: Panulirus ornatus (assembly GCF_036320965.1). NCBI lineage: Eukaryota > Metazoa > Arthropoda > Malacostraca > Decapoda > Palinuridae > Panulirus > Panulirus ornatus. Next base: position 19,426,555 of record NC_092237.1, on the reverse strand, counting down.
CCGCAAATACGGTTCTCAGAAACATAGCCTACTTCATCCAGCGTTGTTATTACCACTTCTCCTTTCTATTGCAGAACGGAACGCAATTCATCTCTAGTAACGAAAGGTATATGACACGAATAAGCAGACTCATTTGAGTTCAACGCATTTTCATTGCAACATAGAACATTACAGTAAGCGGTCTTCAAAAGTAATGCAACTATGGTAGAAATAGGGAGTTTGGAGAAAAAAATTCGAACGGATATGGAGACAACGAAAACGGTGGTCATAGAAGTGGCCTGAAAATGATGATAGCAAACGCGTGACCAGTTAGGAAGGTTAGAGTCATGATTTGACAAGAGATGGAAGTAAAAGACAGTGGAAAGGAATATAGTAAAAGCGAAACAGTGTGGCAGATTCGTTTAACAGACAGTCACTTCTGACAGAAGATTGAAAGTTTGCAAGAGGGGTAGTTTTGGAGACAAGAGATTAGGCTAATTCATCCTTCAAAAATATAAGATTGTTCATTCATTCTGTATATCGTCTTCCTCTTCTCTACTTCCTCCTCCTTTTCATTAACTCTTTATATTTCAGTTAAGGCCTGAACTGGATGTGGACTTTCGTCTATGACCAAAATGAATGTGAAATATGATTTTGATTAATGTATACTTTTGAAGTCAAAGCTCATATAATTCCATTCTACATTAACAGAAAAATAGGAAAGCTGTTCCTCTGCGTGTATGAAATATGGAAATCATCCATACCAAAATTCATACACACGAAAGTATATAAGTACGATAGGAAACATGTCCAAGATTTCGCCTAAGCATCCATGATGGTTAATGGTTCACTCCATGACTTAGTTTGTAGATTGGCTCTTGCTTCGTCAATTTCAACGTGACTGAAGTTAGAGAAATCACCATATTCACATTTATCTGACGCTACAGTTAAGATCAGCCTAAACTGTTGTACAAGATTCATTTCATTGTCACCATTAGAACGCTTCTTTCTGCAACCAAAGTAGCTGTCAAACGTTTGTGTATTTCCTCTTTTCATTGAATCTTGTATAGTGAAAGGTATTCAAGTATGAAGAAACTATATGGCCTCAAAGAAAATGGCATATGGCACTCGTCACTGTACAGCCAACCTCAGATACACACACACACACACACACACACACACATATATATATATATATATATATATATATATATATATATATATATATATATATATATATATATATATATATATAAATATATCATAGTATTGTGACATGGTTAAGTTTGTGACGATGAAGTCTTCAATACCCCACCACGTTCAAGCAATATTGTGTAAATTGCAGACTTAGTCCAGGAGATATGCATCCCTTTTAGGAGCCTCATTAACAGTGATATTTTACATGATTTCTTTCTTAGGATTCTTATGGCATAGGCTTTGTTTCCCAACCCTCTGGCTCCAGTCAAGGTAAAGTTGATGGTAAATCAGAGTTGATGGTAAAACCCTCACTTTCGCTCATGAACAAACGACTGGATTGTTGTCTCAGAGATTAAATTTACTGATGTTTAAACGCCCGATGAACTCTGCTCACTGAGGAGGTCTTGCTACAGGTTACTAGTTCCTCAATGTCTTCATTAACGATATAGGATGGTACGTGATAAGAAAGATTAAAGATGGCAACCTTTGATATTTAATGATTTCAATTTTCCAAGTGGTCAATTTCTTTTTTCCACGGAACTCAGAATGGCCAATAAGATATTCCAGAAAATCTTTATCTCCAAGACTGACGGATTGATGACACTGTGTCACACCTTGGAAAGGAATGCACCAACAAATTACCATCCTCAACTGAGGGTGTTCAGCAACATTACGAACTCTGATACGTAGAAAATCCAATCCATCCCTCAAGTGGATTTCCTGTTGCTACATCTACTACAGCGTTACATAAGTTTCTGTATCTTACTTGACGATTCCTGTGTGATGCTGGTGTTTCTGTGAAGATCATGACGTACTTATATCTTAGATTACTTTCACCTCTTTATGATCCTCATGATGTGACACGCATTGCACTGAATAGAAATACTCCGTCTCTATGGGTTGACACTGGCGTCCTGCTGTTTGACTTAGTAATGGTCTTAACACCTTTAGATGGCTACGTAAGGAGTATGAGTGCCTCGCGCTGCACAAGAGAAAAAGATCTTCCACTTTAGATGCCACCGTTGATTTCTCTGCTTGAGATAGTTCTCCGTCACCACGGCGTCTCTGACCCTATGTAGAACTTCGAACAGTATTCAAGAGTCTGTGACGGTAAGTTTTGGGAAAACGTGAACCCATAGTGGTTTAGCAGGCTTCTATAATTTGTCTTACTGCCAGGTCACTCGTCAACAAATTTGAAAAAAAAATGGTTAACATAAGGAACCTATGACCAGATGTGTGTAGAACCCTTTCATTCCAGTCCAATGAAAACTGATTTATCTCATTTATCTTTCATAAGCCAAGAGTGTAAATATAACCAGTCTCTCCACAATTTTTTGATGTGTTTGACTGCCTCGATGTTAACGCTGAGCAAAAAATTGGATGAGGTTTAGACATGAATGATGACACAATATTTCAGGTGCAAATATCAAAATGATTTTCTCCGCAAAAAAATAGGTAAAACATTTGAATCGACATTTCATCTCATGTCAAAGGACATAAATATTTTTCTCTATATCTGGAAACCATCATAAGCACTGGCCTGATCTTTTGCTACCAACAAAATTTAAGATCTTCAAATTCCCTGACGCAAAACAGAAAAAAAAAGTGTTTCCTGCCAAATTCATGCAGTTCAAACCGGTTACGTATATGTCGAATTTGATTATTCAAAGAGATGGTGATTGAAAAAAGTATTTTTGGCAGCGATAATCACAGTAGCTGTAATATTACTGAGGTGCCATAACGAAAAATACCACCTCAACGCCGAATCATCAAAGAGAATTTATCAATACCATTGTCAAATGCCATCACCACGGAACACCAGGTATCATTACTGTGCATTAGGTAAGATCAAAATGAGCATAATACTATTACCAGGTGCCATGAACACCATCGATACCATTACATACTATACACTATCCTTTAATGACCTCATAAACTACAAGATACCATCATCATTAGTACCAAGATTACCACAATCAATCGATATACACTAACACTAGGCATCACCAGAGAGCACTAGATGCCATCACTGAGAACGATCAATAACACCGCTACCATGCACCATTACCATGCACTCACCAGGCGTCCTCACAAAGGACGAAATACCTGGTAAAGTGCCTGTGTATTGCCGCCTTAGAGGAGCATTTGGTCTTGTCCCTGTGTGATGTATTTAATCACCAGTCACATCCATCATGGATGAAGTCCTGGTATAGTCACCAGACATCGTCACCAGGCAGGATCACCACACGATCACAGGAGACCATGAAAAGAAAAAGAACCAGAGAAAGCCAAGCCATCTAGTATTTTCAACAACCATCACCACCGTACAATATGTTCCATATCCAGAGATGATTAAACATGCTGTTGCCATCTTGAGAAGTTACCTCCTCACTGGTCTACAGCCTGACGCTACGCTAACCACTCACCGTTACCAGAAACCATCACCAAACACCCTCGCCAGACACTTCTGATCGCCATCATAAGAAACAAAATATGGATTAACAGACGCACGCACCACACATCATCATCATCATCATCATTATCATCATCAACTTCATTATCAGAGTTTAGACATCGTGGTTCTTATTTCAACAAAGTCCATCAGCGCCATCACCAAGTACCGTCATTAACGAGCACCATCAGTGTACACAAACAGTGAACCATCATCGCTCGACAACGCATCACTAGAACGCATCGTCTAGGAAACCTTCAACACTTTACGCCTTTATTGCATCCATCAAGCGATGCCATGCCCAGGAATATTGATAATTCCCATAACCCCCCCCCGCCGCAGGCATTAGTAAACCCTAACAGCTCCTTTTAGAGTTACGCTGATGAGTAAAGACGAGGGGAAAGAAGAGGGAAGATCTGCTACTCTTTAGCGCAAATGAGATTATTCAGAACCCACTGGATAGCACTTAGCCAAAGAAGCTTACCGAGCGTGAACAGGGTAGCGCACCTTCATCTGTTCTACTGTTATGAAAAGGAACCCTTACACGGGGCTGTATCCAGGGTATATCGCGCATAAAGCTGATTCTATATGAATCTTTAATTCAAATATCATCTTAGATTTAGAACATTTATGTATGTTAATTGCACGCAGTATGTCTGAGCTGTCGGTGCCTGGTATGGATTTGGTGCAGTTTGTTTCGTATCAATTCTGTGTAATCATCATTATCACCATTATCAAAATTATCTCATTAATATTATTATTATTATTATTATTATTATTGTTATTATTGTTATTATTATTATTATTATTGTTGTTATTATTATTATTATTATCATTATTATTATTATTATTATCATTATTATTGTTATTGTTATCATTACTATTATTATCATTATTATCATTGTTATTATCATCATCATAATTGTCATAATCACTATTAGTTTTAGCATTATTATCATTGTGTAACCCAAGGACTCCATTTCACGCGTCAGGGAGGTAGCGCCAGGAGCAGTCATGAAATAGCCTCATTTGATCTCATCCACTCTATAGATCTAGACCCCATACACCAACCCATGGTTTTCTCCGACCGCATAACAACCTGGTTCAGCGTATTGACAGCATATCGTCCCCTGTAAACCACATCGTTCTGATTTGCTTTATCCCTTGCACACCTCGCACCCTCCTGCATGTTTAGGCCCCAAGGTTTAAAAGCATCTTTTATTCCATCCTTCCACATCCCCCAAATTTCCTCCTTTTCCTTGTTCCTTCCCCTTCTGACGTGAATATCGACCCTCTTAGGCATCCTCTCCTCACTTATCCTCGCAATGTGTCGAGGTTATTTCGGCACACCATTCTCAGCTGTCTCATACATAATCTTCTTACGACCACACATCTCCCTTACCTTATCAACCCTCCTCACACAACATTTGTCTTTCAAACATTTCATTTCTAACACCCAGACTTTATCGTCTCTGGTCCTAACTCTAACTAACTAACCATGATTACAAGAACACTAAAATAACCACAATGATACCTTGGAGATTTCATCAAAACATAACCCGCAGGAAATAAAATTGAACAGAGACGCCAAGCTTTCGTTTATTTGTTCTCAGGCATCTACAAGGCAACTGAAGATGTCTCGAGGAATAAATGAAATCTTAGCGTCTCTGTCTTCCTGTTTCCTGTGGTTTTATTTGGACTGCAATAGTATATGAAATGTTTGAGAGATTATTACTTACAGATTATCCATGCCATGCGTTCTTCAGAGGCACGAAGAGATCATACTGAATCTATTCTTTGTAGACTGTTTGGGCTTTATGCCTACTAACTGTTAAGGTCATTAGGGCCGTCAGTATCAAGCTACTTCCATCAACTGAAAAGAAATAGCTTAACGCCTTCTTCAGGTGTTAAGGATATTTCTCTATATATTTCTCTATATATAAATATAAGAAACTTAGGTCCTCTTTAGCCACCCTCCCCCTACTCCATTTAGTTTATAGATGAAGCATATGGCATTGGTGTAATGGAGATTTTTGTTTATCAGCTTTCAATAATTTCCTGAGTGACCATTGGTTCATTCCTTGCCCCTCTGTATGTTGGAGGATGGGAGGTTTCTGGTGACGCACAGCAGGTAGGTTCCCCCGTTTCCCTAGCAAGGGGACCACCACGAACCCCAATATTGTTTTCCAGCTGTGGTTGCGGAGTGAGGACACAGGCCGGGGGTTAGCGAAGCGGTGAAATTTCGTTGTATCAAATATTTCGGGCGGGGTTTTTGTTGGAAAGTTTTATTTTCCCTGATGGTTCAGTCTGTGTAGGGTTCTTGAGACTTACTTCCATTTAAGCAGTTATCAGTGTAGCGAAGTGGGTGATTTAGTCATTCGTTGCTCCTAGCTCTAATTAGGCCTGCCCACTCCATTAAATGCTATCGAGTAAGGACACTCTACCGAGTGAATGTTCTCACTGGGAATGTCGACGATCCTTTCAAAATTTCAGCAGTGTGGACAGCCTTGCCCTCCTGAAAAATACGCATCAGTCATACAGTTATGAGACGAGAAGCTTCCTAGTCGCTGGTGATTCGATGAGCTCGTTCGCAATAGATGCCGGGCGAACCAATTGTCTCTGTTTCAAGATATTCACTAATATTTGCTTAAGGTGCCTCCTATGGATCCCAAAGTGGTTCTGGAATTATAATCTGATTGTATTTTCGGTATCATATCATACCATAGGTTATAGTCGCTACGTCCACCTTGTGCGCCTTGTGGTGTCTTATTTCTTATTTCTGTAGAACCAAATACCCCTTTCTCCAATGGCTACCTGCAGTTTCAAGGCTGTGTTACTTGTGGTATCAGGGAAATGACGAACTCCCTCAGGAATGAGAAGTTCCTCGACAAGACTGTACTCCCTTTCGTCAATAGACGTAATCTCAACCTTTTAGTACAATTACACAATGTCTTACCACCTTGCAGGATCTAAGAATGACTCTTCTCTTTACCTTTATTTTACAGCAAACTTCATCTCTCAATTCTGTTATCTTTCTCTTGTAGGAATTCAAGACTACTTATAAAGTCGTAAATGGTATCCACATCTCTGCCTAATAACAAAGTTATAAAACAGAATTAATGACTTGCTTTGTGATCTGAATACTATCTTAAAGGTCGGATACTTCCTGTGAAAGTAGGATATGCAAAGATAATGACGTTAATACTCTTATTCTAGGCTGTCTAAAAGGTGGTTGTACAGGTTAGATGTAGCGGGAGTGAGAAGAAGTCGTATGAAGAACGGAGAGGACAACACACGCGTCCAGCGATCATCTGTGGTCGCATAGACTCGTAGGTTCATTCAGCATAAGAGAGCACTCATGTGCGGATAGAGAAAACCTTGGCTTTGTTGAGCCCACTAGTTAGTAAAATCTCTCGCTCAACGTAAGAAATAATAAGAACTTTCCCAATAAATCAGCAAAATTCATATCACATCGAACTTGAAGCACCCCAAGACCTTCAGTAAAAAGATTTTGTTTACTGTCAGGAAGGTAGTTTTGAACTCAAAAGCCAAGGAACCTTATAGCATTAAAATCCTCCGTATGACTGCCCAAACCACGTAGCTATGGAGATTAACAACATTTCATTTACGTACAGCAATACAGAGACGCTCGTAAAAAAAGAACTCCTTTGACGTTTCGAATGGTTGAGTTTATTGGATACCAAGCAAAGAGTGAAATGAAGCTGGCTTGGGAGAAAGTCAAAAAGATTTTGATTGAAGAATAAAGAGGTATCAGTAAAGCGTTCGTTTTGGACAAGAATCCGATGCTTCTATTCCAGCATATGCGACACTTTGGCCACCCTAAAGGCTGGAACAAAGCTCAGGGAAGTGTATCTTGTCATTCACTTGTGGATAGAATTATCATAGACTCTAGCATCATTATCCACAGCTCTTATTCTGATATCAACATCAGTCTAGGCATGAATAGATTATTTCCTTTCGTAATCAAAGGAATAGTTGATAAAGTACAAGTTTAATACATGACCTGACCCTTACCTTTGGTGATCACATTTTGTTACCTAACCTTCCCGCTTGACCCTCCCCTGGTGGGGTCATATGCCTTACATGCTATATACTCATATCTTTAAAACCTACACCTGTATCCCTGACGACCTTGAATTATCTCGGAAGTTCTCGAATCTTCGTGTATCATTTTTCGTGTTGGCTACCAGAATATTCTCGAATCATGCGATTCTTTTGTAATCCATCTGCAGCATATATATATATATATATATATATATATATATATATATATATATATATATATATATATATATATATATATAAAAGATCTTCTGGAAGGAGGTAAATAAAGTGCGTAAGACAAGGGAGCAAATGGGAACTTCGGTGAAGGGCGCAAGTGGGGAGGTGATAACAAGTAGTGGTGATGTGAGAAGGAGATGGAGTGAGTATTTTGAAGGTTTGTTGAATGTGTTTGATGATAGAGTGGCAGATATAGGGTGTTTTGGTCGAGGTGGTGTGCAAAGTGAGAGGGTTAGGGAAAATGATTTGGTAAACAGAGAAGAGGTAGTGAAAGCTTTGCGGAAGATGAAAGCCGGCAAGGCAGCAGGTTTGGATGGTATTGCAGTGGAATTTATTAAAAAAGGGGGTGACTGTATTGTTGACTGGTTGGTAAGGTTATTTAATGTATGTATGACTCATGGTGAGGTGCCAGAGGATTGGTGGAATGCGTGCATAGTGCCATTGTACAAAGGCAAAGGGGATAAGAGTGAGTGCTCAAATTAGAGAGGTATAAGTTTGTTGAGTATTCCTGGTAAATTATATGGGAGGGTATTGATTGAGAGGGTGAAGGCATGTACAGAGCATCAGATTGGGGAAGAGCAGTGTGGTTTCAGAAGTGGTAGAGGATGTGTGGATCAGGTATTGGCTTTGAAGAATGTATGTGAGAAATACTTAGAAAAGCAAATGGATTTGTATGTAGCATTTATGGATCTGGAGAAGGCATATGATAGAGTTGATAGAGATGCTCTGTGGAAGGTATTAAGAATATATGGTGTGGGAGGAAAGTTGTTAGAAGCAGTGAAAAGTTTTTATCGACGATGTAAGGCATGTGTACGTGTAGGAAGAGAGGAAAGTGATTGGTTCTCAGTGAAGGTAGGTTTGCGGCAGGGGTGTGTGATGTCTCCATGGTTGTTTAATTTGTTTATGGATGGGGTTGTTAGGGAGGTAAATGCAAGAGTTTTGGAAAGAGGGGCAAGTATGAAGTCTGTTGGGGATGAGAGAGCTTGGGAAGTGAGTCAGTTGTGGTTCGCTGATGATACAGCGCTGGTGGCTGATTCATGTGAGAAACTGCAGAAGCTGGTGACTGAGTTTGGAAAAGTGTGTGGAAGAAGAAAGTTAAGAGTAAATGTGAATAAGAGCAAGGTTATTAGGTACAGTAGGGTTGAGGGTCAAGTCAATTGGGAGGTGAGTTTGAATGGAGAAAAACTGGAGGAAGTGAAGTGTTTTAGATATCTGGGAGTGGATCTGGCAGCGGATGGAACCATGGAAGCGGAAGTGGATCATAGGGTGGGGGAGGGGGCGAAAATCCTGGGGGCCTTGAAGAATGTGTGGAAGTCGAGAACATTATCTCGGAAAGCAAAAATGGGTATGTTTGAAGGAATAGTGGTTCCAACAATGTTGTATGGTTGCGAGGCGTGGGCTATGGATAGAGTTGTGCGCAGGAGGATGGATGTGCTGGAAATGAGATGTTTGAGGACAATGTGTGGTGTGAGGTGGTTTGATCGAGTGAGTAATGTAAGGGTAAGAGAGATTTGTGGAAATAAAAAGAGCGTGGTTGAGAGAGCAGAAGAGGGTGTTTTGAAGTGGTTTGGGCACATGGAGAGAATGAGTGAGGAAAGATTGACCAAGAGGATATATGTGTCGGAGGTGGAGGGAACGAGGAGAAGAGGGAGACCAAATTGGAGGTGGAAAGATGGAGTGAAAAAGATTTTGTGTGATCGGGGCCTGAACATGCAGGAGGGTGAAAGGAGGGCAAGGAATAGAGTGAATTGGAGCGATGTGGTATACAGGGTTTGACGTGCTGTCAGTGGATTGAATCAAGGCATGTGAAGCGTCTGGGGTAAACCATGGAAAGCTGTGTAGGTATGTATATTTGCGTGTGTGGACGTGTGTATGTACATGTGTATGGGGGGGGGGGTTGGGCCATTTCTTTCGTCTGTTTCCTTGCGCTACCTCGCAAACGCGGGAGACAGCGACAAAGTATAAAAAAAAAAAAAAAAAAAATATATACATATATATATATATATATATATATATATGTATATATATATATATATATATATATATATTTTTAAGTATATATTCTCCTTTTCCTACGCTAGCAAGGTAGCGTTAAGAACAGATGACTGAACCTTAGAGAGATATCCTCACTTAGCCCCCTTTTCTGTTCCTTCTTTTGGAAAATAAAAAAAAAAAGGGAGTGAAGGATTTCCTGCTCCTCACTCCCTCCCCTTTGAGTCGCCTTTCACGACACACAGGGAAGACGTGGGATATATATATATATATATATATATATATATATATATATATATATATATATATATATATATATATATTGATAGAGATGCTCTGTGGAAGGTATTATGAGTATATGGTGTGGGAGGAAAGTTGTTAGAAGCAGTGAAAAGTTTTTATCGTGGATGTAAGGCATGTGTACGTGTAGGAAGAGAGGAAAGTGATTGGTTCTCGGTGAATATATTTTTGCGGCAGGGGTGTGTGATGTCTCCATGGTTGTTTAATTTGTTTATGGATGGGGTTGTTAGGGAGGTAAATGCAAGAGTTTTGGAAAGAGGGGCAAGTATGAAGTCTGTTGGGGATGAGAGAGCTTGGGAAGTGAGTCAGTTGTTGTTCGCTGATGATACAGCGCTGGTGGCTGATTCATGTGAGAAACTGCAGAAGCTGGTGACTGAGTTCGGTAAAGTGTGTGGAAGAAGAAAGTTAAGAGTAAATGTGAATAAGAGCAAGGTTATTAGGTACAGTAGGGTTGAGGGTCAAGTCAATTGGGAGGTGAGTTTGAATGGAGAAAGACTGGAGGAAGTGAAGTGTTTTAGATATCTGGGAGTGGATCTGGCAGCGGATGGAACCATGGAAGCGGAAGTGGATCATAGGGTGGGGGAGGGGGCGAAAATTCTGGGGGCCTTGAAGAATGTGTGGAAGTCGAGAACATTATCTCGGAAAGCAAAAATGGGTATGTTTGAAGGAATAGTGGTTCCAACAATGTTGTATGGTTGCGAGGCGTGGGCTATGGATAGAGTTGTGCGCAGGAGGATGGATGTGCTGGAAATGAGATGTTTGAGGACAATATGTGGTGTGAGGTGGTTTGATCGAGTGAGTAACGTAAGGGTAAGAGAGATGTGTGGAAATAAAAAGAGCGTGGTTGAGAGAGCAGAAGAGGGTGTTTTGAAGTGGTTTGGGCACATGGAGAGAATGAGTGAGGAAAGATTGACCAAAAGGATATATGTGTCGGAGGTGGAGGGAACGAGGAGAAGAGGTAGACCAAATTGGAGGTGGAAAGATGGAGTGAAAAAGATTTTGTGTGATCGGGGCCTGAACATGCAGGAGGGTGAAAGGAGGGCAAGGAATAGAGTGATTTGGATCGATGTGGTATACCGGGGTTGACGTGCTGTCAGTGGATTGAATCAAGGCATGTGAAGCGTCTGGGGTAAACCATGGAAAGCTGTGTAGGCATGTAGGTATGATTATTTGTGTGTGTGGACGTATGTATATACATGTGTATGGGGGGGGGGGGGTTTGGGCCATTTCTTTCGTCTGTTTCCTTGCGCTACCTCGCAAACGCGGGAGACAGCGACAAAGTATAATAAAAAATAAAAAAAAAAAAAATATATATATATATATATATATATATATATATATATATATATATATATATATATATATATAAATATATATATATATATATTTTTCTTTCTTTCAAACTATTCGCCATTTCCCGCGTTAGGAAGGTAGCGTTTAGAACAGAGTACTGGGCCTCTGAGGGAATATCCTCACCTGGCCCCCTTCTCTGTTCCTTCTTTTGGAAAATTAAAAAAAAAAAAATAAAACAAGAGGAGAGGATTTCCAGCCCCCCGCTCCCTCCCCTTTTAGTCGCCTTCTACGACACGCAGGGAATACGTGGGAAGTATTCTTTCTCCCCTATCCCCAGGGATATATATATATATATATATATATATATATATATATATATATATATATATATATATATATATATATATATATTCCGGAAAATATCTCGAAAGTTCTCGAATCTTCGTGCTTCATTTCTCCTTGTGGCTGCCAGAATATTCCAAGATCATGCAATTCTTTTGTAAATCATCTTCAGCATATGTACATTCCCGGAATCGCATGTGTTTGAATCTTATTTGGCAGTGCCTGGAATAAATCTGGATATCGATGAGTTGGAGGTACTGGTTACGTAGTTCGAATCTGAGTGAGTGCAGAGGTAACCTTCTGAACACTTATGCAAAGGGTTGCGTCACAACACCAGTAACTCTACGTCTCAGCCTGCGCTTCAGATCTCTCCCTTGAGTTGTCATTAAAAGACAAAAAGTTTTGTACGGAGGGATAAACACTACTCCACAGGAGGTCGACGGTCGCATCTTAGCCAGTAGTTACGCGCAGGACTTTAGACAATAGTCATTATATGTATATACGCAGCGGGTACGTCAAGACGTGCAACGACTTACCTGAGCAGATCCTCGATTATTCATTTATCATATGATTTTCTCGTTTCATTTGTTCTTCATCAGTTCACAGTCACGGTGCGTAATAGTTCTAGCATAAAAACAGGATATGACCGGTATGATAAGCTATTATAAGCACGTTCAATTCACAAACAACGACACACGAACAAATCTCAACTCAAACTGAAATTTCTGTAAATTGTAATTTGAATTGGGATGAATAGGATGACGTGCAACTGACGTATCCTTCAGCAGCGCACACATATTCAGCCCACTCCATCTGTTATTCATATTCTTCACTAAAAATAACTTACCCTCCTACCCGCACTCAGCCTAGCCAGAAACGCTGGTGTTGGGCAGGCGTCCATTATATTCTCTCTAAGTCAGCTTACGCCAGTGTTATGACAATGATAGAGTTACAACCTATTTATAACATTAATGAATTTTGGGAAATAGGCGAGCGTTTGGGAAGACGTTCTAATGTGATTCATGATAATTTTCTTGCCCTTCAAATAATATTGTGGATCAACAGTACAACATATATGAGAGAGACAGATAAACAAACATATGAATAAACAGACACAGATACATGCATACATATCAATATACCTGAGTGTGTAATATATATATATATATATATATATATATATATATATATATATATATATATATATATATATATATATATATATATATATATATATATTTCATTTATTTATTTATTTTGCTTTGTCGCTGCCTCATGCGTTAGCGAGGTAGCGCATGGAGACAGACGAAAGAATGGCCCAACCCACCCACATACACATGTATATACATACACGTCCACCCACGCAAATACACATACCTATACATCTCAAAGTATACATATATATACACACATAGACATATACGTATATACACATGTACATAATTCATACTGTCTGCCTTTATTAATTCCCATCTCCATCCCGCCAGACTTGAAAAAACAACCCCCTCCCCCCTAATGAGTGCGAAGTAGCGCTAGGAAAAGACAACTAAGGCCCCATTCGTTCACACTCAGTCTCTAGCTGTCATGTAATAATGCAGCGAAACCACAGCTCCCTTTCCACATCCAGGCCCCACACAACTTTCCATGGTTTACCCCAGACGCTTCACATGCCCTGTTCAATACACTGACAGCACGTCGACCCCGGTATACCACATCGATCCAATTCACTCTATTCCTTGCACGCCTTTCACCCTCCTGCATGTTCAGGCCCCGATCATTCAAAATCTTTTTCACTTCCACCGCCAATTTGATCTCCCACTTCTCCTCGTTCCCTCCACCTCTCCACCTCTGACACATCCTCTTGGTCAATCTTTCTTCACTCATTCTCTCCATGTGACCAAACCACTTCAAAACACCCTTTTCTGCTCTGTCAACCGCACTCTTTTTATTACCACACATCTCTCTTACCCTATCATTACTTACTCGATCAAGTCACCTAACACCACATATTGTCCTCAAACATCTCATTTCCAGCATATCCACCCCCTGCGCACAGCTCTATCCATAGACCACGCCTCGCAACCATACAACATTGTTGGAGCCACTATTCCTTCAAACATACCCATTTTTGCTTTCCAAGATGATGTTCTCGACTTCCACACATTCTTCAAGGCTCCCAGAATTTTCGCCCCCTCCCCCACCATATGATTCACTTCCGCTTCCATGGTTCCATCCACTGCCAAATCCACTCCCAAACATCTAAAACACTTCACTTCCTCCAATTTTTCTCCATTCAAACTTACCTCCAAAGTGACTTGACCCTCAACCCTACTGTACCTAATAATCTTGCTTTTATTCACATTTACTCTCAGCTTTCTTCTTTCACACACTTTACCTAACTCAGTCACCAGCTTCTGCAGTTTCTCACATGAATCAGCCACCACCGCTGTATCATCAGCGAACAACAACTGATCCACTTCCCAAGCTCTCTCATCCACAACAGACTGCATACTTGTCCCTCTTTACAAAACTCTTGCATTCACCTCCCTAACAACCCCATCCATAAACAAATTAAACAACCATGGAGACATCACACACCCATGCCGCAAACCTACATTCACTGAGAACCAATCACTTTCCTCTCTTTCTACTCGTACACATGCCTTACATCCTCGATAAAAACTTTTCACTGCTTCTAAGAACTTACCTCCCACACCATACATTCTTAATACCTTCCACAGAGAATCTCTATCAACTCTATCATATGCCTTCTACAGATCTAAAAATACTACATACAAATCCACTTTGCTTTTCTAAGTATTTCTCACATAGATTCCTCAAAGCAAACACCTGATCCACACATCCTCTACCTTTCCTTGTATTTCAACTTTCTAAAAGCGGAAACAGAAGAAGGAGTCACAGGGGGAGTGCTCATCCTCCTCGAAGGCTCAGACTAGGGTGTCTAAATGTGTGTGGATGTAACCAAGGTGAGAAAATACGAGAGATAGGTAGTATGTTTGAGGAAAGGAACCTGGATGTTTTGGCTCTGAGTGAAACAAAGCTCAAGGGTAAAGGGAAAGAGTGGTTTGGGGAATGTCTTGTGAGTAAAGTCAAGGGATTAGTGAGAGGACGAGAGCAAGGGAAGGAGTAGCACTACTCCTGAAATAGGAGTGGTGGGAGTATGTGATAGAGTGTAAGAAAGTAAAATCTAGATTGATATGTGTAAAACTGAAAGTGGATCGAGAGAGATGGGTGATCATTGGTGCATATGCACCTAGGCATGAGAAGAAAGGTCATGAGAGGCAAGTGTTTTGGGAGCAGCTGAATGAGTGTGTTAGTGGTATTGATGCACGAGACCTGGTTATAGTGATGGGTGATTTGAATGCAAAGGTGAGTAATGTGGCAGTTGAGGTATAATTGGTATACCTGGGGTGTTCAGTGTTGTAAATGTAAATAGTGAAGAGCTTGTAGATTTATGTGCTAAAAAAGGACTGGTGACTGGGAATACCTGGTTTAAAAAGCGAGATATACATAAGTATACGCATGTAAGTAGGAGAGATGGCGAGAGAGCGTTATTGGATTACGTGTTAATTGATAGGCTCGCGAAAGAGAGACTCTTGTATGTTAATGTGCTGAGAGGTGCAACTGGAGGGATGTCTGATCATTATCTTGTGGAGGCGAAGGTGAAGATTTGTAGAGGTTTTCTGAAAAGAAGAGAGAATGTTGGGGTGAATAGAGTGGTGAGAGTAAGCGAGCTTGGGAAGGAGACTTGTGTGAGGACGTACCAGGAGAGACTGAGTACAGAATGGAAAAAGTTGAGAACAAAGGATGTAAGGAAAGTTGGGAGTAATGGGATGTATTTAGGGAAGCAGTGATGGCATGCGCAAAAGATGCTTGTGGCATGAGAAGCGTGGGAGGTGGGCAAATTAGAAAGGGTAGTGAGTGTTGGGATGAAGAAGTAAGATTATTAGTGAAACAGAAGAGAATGGAAGTTGGACGATTTTTGCAGGGAAATAATTCAAATGAGTGGGAGATGTATAAAAGAAAGAGGCAGGAGGTTAAGAGAAAGGTGCAAGAGGTGAAAAAGAGGGCAAATGAGAGTTGTGGTGAGAGAGTATCATTAGATTCTAGGGAGAATAAAAGATGTTTTGGAAGGAGGTAAATAAAGTGCGCAAGACAAGGGAACAAATGGGAACTTCAGCGAATTGGGCTAATGGGGAAGTGATAACAAGTAGTGGTGATGTGAGAAGGAGATTGAGTGAGGAAAGATTGACCAAGAGGATATATGTGTCTGAGGGGGAGGGAACGAGGAGAAGTGGGAGACCAAATTGGAGGTGGAGAGATGGAGTGAAAAAGATTTTGTGTGATCGGGGCCTGAACATGCAGGAGGGTGAAAGGAGGGCAAGGAATAGAGTGAATTGGATCGATGTAGTATACCGGGGTTGACGTGCTGTCAGTGGATTGAATCAGGGCATGTGAAGCGTCTGGGGTAAACCATGGAAAGCTGTGTAGGTATGTATATTTGCGTGTGTGGACGTATGTATATACATGTGTATGGGGGTGGGTTGGGCCATTTCGTTCGTCTGTTTCCTTGCGCTACCTCGCAAACGCGGGAGACAGCGACAAAGCAAAAAAAAAAATAAAATATATATATATAAATATATATATATATATATATATATATATATATATATATATATATATATATATATATATATATATATATATATATATATATATATATATTTTTTTTTTTTATATCTATTATACTTTGTCGCTGTCTCCCGCGTTTGCGAGGTAGCGCAAGGAAACAGACGAAAGAAATGGCCCAACCCCCCCCCCCCATACACATGTATATACATACGTCCACACACGCAAATATACATACCTACACAGCTTTCCATGGTTTACCCCAGACGCTTCACAAGCCCTGCTTCAATCCACTGACAGCACGTCAACCCCGGTATACCACATCGCTCCAATTCACTCTATTCCTTGCCCTCCTTTCACCCTCCTGCATGTTCAGGCCCCGATCACACAAAATCTTTTTCACTCCATCTTTCCACCTCCAATTTGGTCTCCCTCTTCTCCTTGTTCCCTCCACCTCCGACACATATATCCTCTTGGTCAATCTTTCCTCACTCATCCTCTCCATGTGCCCAAACCACTTCAAAACACCCTCTTCTGCTCTCTCAACCACGCTCTTTTTATTTCCACACATCTCTCTTACCCTTACGTTACTCACTCGATCAAACCACCTCACACCACACATTGTCCTCAAACATCTCATTTCCAGCACATCCATCCTCCTGCGCACAACGCTATCCATAGCCCACGCTTCGCAACCATACAACATTGTTGGAACCACTATTCCTTCAAACATACCCATTTTTGCTTTCCGAGATAATGTTCTCGACTTCCACACATTCTTCAAGGCCCCCAGGATTTTCGCCCCCTCCCCCACCCTATGATCCACTTCCGCTTCCATGGTTCCATCCGCTGCCAGATCCACTCCCAGATATCTAAAACACTTCACTTCCTCCAGTTTTTCTCCATTCAAACTCACCTCCCAATTGACTTGACCCTCAACCCTACTGTACCTAATAACCTTGCTCTTATTCACATTTACTCTTAACTTTCTTCTTCCACACACTTTTCCAAACTCAGTCACCAGCTTCTGCAGTTTCTCACATGAATCAGCCGCCATCGCTGTATCATCAGCGAACAACAACTGACTCACTTCCCAAGCTCTCTCATCCCCAACAGACTTCATACTTGCCCCTCTTTCCAAAACTCTTGCATTTACCTCCCTAACAACCCCATCCAAAAACAAATTAAACAACCATGGAGACATCACACACCCCTGCCGCAAACCTACATTCACTGAGAACCAATCACTTTCCTCTCTTCCTACACGTACACATGCCTTACATCCTCGATAAAAACTTTTCACTGCTTCTAACAACTTTCCTCCCACACCATATATTCTTAATACCTTCCACAGAGCATCTCTATCAACTCTATCATATGCCTTCTCCAGATCCATAAATGCTACATACAAATCCATTTGCTTTTCTAAGTATTTCTCACATACATTCTTCAAAGCAAACACCTGATCCACACATCCTCTACCACTTCTGAAACCACACTGCTCTTCCCCAATCTGATGCTCTGTACATGCCTTCACCCTCTCAATCAATACCCTCCCATATAATTTACCAGGAATACTCAACAAACTTATACCTCTGTAATTTGAGCACTCACTCTTATCCCCTTTGCCTTTGTACAGTGGCACTATGCACGCATTCCGCCAATCCTCAGGCACCTCACCATGAGTCATACATACATTAAATAACCTTACCAACCAGTCAACAATACAGTCACCCCCTTTTTTAATAAATTCCACTGCAATACCATCCAAACCTGCTGCCTTGCCGGCTTTCATCTTCCGCAAAGCTTTCACTACCTCTTCTCTGTTTACCAAATCATTTTCCCTAACCCTCTCACTTTGCACACCACCTCGACCAAAACACCCTATATCTGCCACTCTATCATCAAACACATTCAACAAACCTTCAAAATACTCATTCCATCTCCTTCTCACATCACCACTACTTGTTATCACCTCCCCACTTGCGCCCTTCACCGAAGTTCCCATTTGCTCCCTTGTCTTACGCACTTTATTTACCTCCTTCCAGAACATCTTTTTATATATATATGTATATATATATATATATATATATATATATATATATATATATATATATATATATATATATATATATATATATATATATATATATTTGTATATATATATCGTATAGCGTATAAGATAACCTTGATTAGGGCATTCATTTACCTATGCCGTCTCATCTAACATAAGAAAAGAATATCTACCATTCACGAGATGAATTATTTTGATTTGATGCGCTTCCACCAATCTGTATGGGTCCAAAGCTACTAAAAGTTACGCTTCCTACGCCACTCTTCCGCTTCATTTTAAACCAGCGTTAATGAAAGTCACTCAGCAGCTGCTACGTCCACTAACTGGCACAGAGACACTCATGGTGTAGAGGGAGACGTTTAGAGTTCCATCGCAAAG
>NC_092237.1:19355548-19407496 GCF_036320965.1 Panulirus ornatus | reverse complement strand
ATTATCTCGAACCGTTATGACATACATCTATATATAACGTAGGGATAGTTATCTTTTAGCATTGATTATTCAACCTTTGCTCTGCATATTTCTAGTAGTTTTAGTATCATAGTTTAGCTATGCCTGAGAAGGCACTTCGAAGTGACATATATCAGGGTTTCAGTGCTCCGAGATATGCCCCATTGGCAACAGTCTGAAGTTATCTATTCCAGTGATGTCACGATACGAGAAGCTTGTTAATCATATAAGCAAAATATGTTTGATTGTATTCTGTACTGAATATATTCATTACACGTGCTATTTGGTCAGGATAAAGAGCTCGTCAACCACATGAGACAGCAGGTTTTAGCTGACAATTTAGTCACAACCACACAGGCAAAGCTATTAGAACTTATATACATTGTGAAGTATGCATTTGTATGACTGAATGGTACCTAAATCAAGACATTGTCATACGCCTATACGATTAAATCCAGGAAGAGAGATTATGATTATCTAAACCTTTCTTCCTCCCTCGGTGTCATCGGAGATATCTCGTTAATCAAGACTTGAAGGTTCTTTTGTTCAAAGGTCAAGGATTCGCAAAGAAGCTGAGATACAGAAAGCTTGTTTCTATGAGTCTAAACGCTTGAACAATTCATTATTACATAGAAGCTGCCATGCTTACCCCGTTCTTTCACTCTCGCAACATTGCAAAGGCCACTTGAATAGCGAGAATGCGTATGGCCTTAGAATTTCCTCTAAAACCTAGCGTTAACGATTTTCCTGCTGGTGGATGTAGCTTGACGTTGACAGCCTTTTACCGACCCTGGCGACTGATAGGCCTGAAACCCAAACCCACCAACAAAAACAAGCCACATGTCTGTACTGGGGAAATGCTTCTCGAAGCCCACAAACCAGGAGGAAAACTCCAGTCGTGGAATGTGCGACGACAGGTGTGCAGAGCGAAGCTGCATTTCCTTTGATGCTTCATCCGTAAAATCCAACAACACGGGCAGCTTGTCCCTCCAATTAACCTAACTGGCACGTAAATACAATGTGATATCAGCCATTTTGATGTTCAGGGAACGAAAACAAAAGTACCAAATCCTCTTCCACAAATCGGAGTAAATTGATAAAAGTCTGTCTGATAGGGTATCTTTCGTTATTCGAGATCACTACGTCTCCTTTATTCGTGACGTTCTAGGGAAACAATATCAATATGTGATGTTCGGAACTGCATCGACTACAGTGAGCAACACAGTGAGAGATCTATCGTCACAATGAACTCGAAATGTGTTGGTATCGTAACTTTTCAATGGTAATTCATTGTAATCTCGGCTTATAAGTAACAATACGCTTTCTGAGAACTCATTTCAAGTGCTTCATCATTTCACATGCTAAGATCTCTATAGACTGTATGCAGGAACAGTGATGGAGCAGATAATGCAGTCAGTCACAGTTAGTAGTGTTGTTCCTGGTGTACTTTGACTAAGTAAGGACACTTAAAGTAATACTTGGGCGTCTCCATCAGGTTTGTCCGTCCGTCCGTCCGCTAGTCCTTCCACTATTTAGCGTCCACATGATAACTGCAAAACGTCAAGTTCGACTTCATTCAGATTTGATATGAAGATAGTTGGAGGGACGATAAGGGGTGCTATTGATCTCGGGTGCAAAGGTTATGGGTCACAGTCACTATCGCGCTGTGAGCTAATTTTCGAGATGACTTCATTTCCGCGTGATAGCTGGGCTGGCAAGGCAAATCGAAATTTTGGGATAACCGATGGTAATCAGTTTTTGTTTCGTTCATTTGCCATCAACTTAGTTTCTGCAAAGCAACTGCAAAGTCCATCAACCCATTTTCTTTGAAACTGGCACAATGTTACATTCAAGGCAAAGAAAAGTCAGTTGATTCTATTAGTAAATGTTCCGAGGTTAACATCAATGCTACTGGATCTTGAGTTGATTTCGGCTATGAATTCGTTTACAGACAATAATCGGGTCTCCACTTAGTGCTCTGTAGAAAACCTGTCTGCAATCAAATTTCCTAAGGAAGAACATCGTCCGATTACATTTCAAACTTGCCAAGAAGATACTCTGGAGAAAGGCACTGTGTGCTGTTGATTCTGGGGTCAAAGCCGGTGTTTTAAGTGCTACATTTGAACTTGATTTTGGAGATCATTTCGTTTCCACAGAATAATCAAGTCTCCCAGGAGCGAAGGCTTCAGATGCCCGATAGTAATCAACTTTTTCGGTCTTCTGAACACATTTTCTTTTTTCCCATGCCAACTGTAAAACCTATTGGACGGTGTCTTTAGTGTGAAAGAAAAAGAGCGCAGAGTGACGGAGCGCCTTAGGGCGATTTTCGCGCTCCGACACTCTGTGTTCGCTAGGCATGTATATATATACACACACATATATATATATATATATACATATATATATATATATATATATATATATATATATATATATATATATATATATATATTTGTATATATATATATATATATATATATATATATATATATATATATATATATATATATATTTGTATATATATATATATATATATATATATATATATATATATATATATATATATATATATATATATATATATTTTTTTTTTTTTTTTTTGCTTTGTCGCTGTCTCCCGCGTTTGCAAGGTAGCGCAAGGAAACAGACGAAAGAAATGGCCCAACCCACCCCCATACACATGTATATACATACACGTCCACACACGCAAATATACATACCTACACAGCTTTCCATGGTTTACCCCAGACGCTTCACATGTCCTGATTCAATCCACTGACAGCACGTCAACCCCGGTATACCACATCGATCCAATTCACTCTATTCCTTGCCCTCCTTTCACCCTCCTGCATGTTCAGGCCCCGATCACACAAAAGCTTTTTCACTCCATCTTTCCACCTCCAATTTGGTCTCCCACTTCTCTCGTTCCCTCCACCTCCGACACATATATCCTCTTGGTCAATCTTTCCTCACTCATTCTCTCCATGTGCCCAAACCATATATATATATATATATATATATATATATATATATATATATATATATATATATATATATATATATATATATATATATATATATATATATATATATATATATGTTATACACAGCTCCATCAGTCAGGTTCGAACCCGGGACTTCTGCGTGGCAGGCGGGAGTGCTATTGCTAGGCTATGATCATAGTCTAGCAATAGCACTCCCGCCTGCCACGCAGGGGTTCCGGGTTCGAACCTGACTGATGGAGGTTTGTATTACACACACACACACACACACACACACATATATATATATATATATATATATATATATATATATATATATATATATATATATATATATATATATATTGCTTAACGCAATATGATTCATGTTTAAGTAATGGATTTCATCAATTCTTATCATGTTTGCCTCAGGATAAGAATATAGAGCTATCCAGTATTACGTAATAAGGTCAAAGGTCATGGTCACTTCTACACTTTTAGAGGAAGTGACTACACTTGTAGATTATTCTGTGTCCACACAATAGCTTTGGTGCTGCACGAAGAATTTCAGTAAGATTTGCCACATACATCTCACTGGGGGCAAGGATATTCCCTTTTGATCCAGAGGTCAAAAGTTTGAAGTTCAATGTCACTGTTACATTTGCAGATGATTGTGTGTCCACAAAATAACTTAGATTATGCAGACTGAATTTCAATGAGACATGATATCCATGTATCCTTAGAGCGAAGGACGTTCCCTTTTGACTTTGACTTCCAAGGGTCAAAGGTGAAGGTCACTAGAGCACTTGTAATCTATTTTGTTTCCGGACAATAACTTCATTTCCTCTGTGGATCTGGCACGTTTGTTTCCTCTGGGACGAGGCAAAACCCTACTGACTTTTAGGCGAAAAAGTCAGGGGTCAATGTCACTGGTATGATTGCAAACGATTTCGTCTCTGGAAGATTATTTCAGGTCGACTTAATGGATTTCATCAAAGACATACATATGCAAATTTCTGTTCTAGAGTCTAAGAATATCAAGGACAGTGCGTCATATGGAGATGATATAGTGTTAAAGGAGTACAAAGAGATTCAAACTGGAATAAACCATTGGATCCTTTCGAGGCTTTTTCTAACAGTGGATGTTCTCCACCCTAAGATTCTAGAAAGCAAGACTACCAATAGACATGGCATTTCATTACTACGTCGTTTCAAGTGTACGGAAAACCTCAAAGTCAAATTCTAGTTTTTGCTCAAATTCTCTGGTATTGCTTTTTCGTCATGTCGTAATCGGAAGCCTCAGTGATGGCTCTCCATCATAAAAAGAATTCTGGTCACAATAGCACACTAAAGTATTTGGCAGCTTGTATATACTCTAACGATTGTTCTAGCATTAACTTTTGTCTTTAAGCTGAAGGCTCCGGTCATGGACAAAAGTCGACATCAAGGCAGGGCATTAATTGAAATACAGAGAGGTCAATGAAAAGGGGAATGGGAGTGGGTGAAAAAGAAGAAACAAGGAAAAGAATTTACAAATTTTGGATGAGGTGGAAAAAAAAGTCTTAAAATGCGCTTGGTTATAGTTAATGGAAAAAAAAACATCTTAGAGGGTGCAGTGAAAGAAACAGATACCAAAACGGCCTACCCTTAAGCTATCAACAGCCACAAAATAATTATGTGAAGCAGCAGCTTGCCGAGTATTGCTTGCTCTAGCTGGCAGTGAGGGTACACAAGCAGCCAGCTGTCCGCTGCAAGAACCTAAGTGATATCTACGGAAGAGGGAAAGTGAACCAACACTGCGGCATAGAACAAATGAGTCAAATTTTGAAGTTAGCCTGGGGGTGTTGATAAGTCGGACGCTTTCGACTCAGCTCTGTCACGTAAGGATGCTGAGCTAAATCCACCCCAAATTGAGAGCAGTACTCAAAACAAAGACGAATCAACCTTTTTGTATAAACTGAGCAACTGTTCGGGAGAAAAGAGATTTTGACCTAAAAAGGATTTCCAGTTTCTTGGAGGTAGACTTAGCTATTTCTTTAATGTGGGTCACGTACGATAAAGTGAATCTTCCAGTAATGCTAGATATGTTCACTGAATTAAGATATGGAATTGCAGAACCGTTTGGTAGGGAAAGTTGCGAGGAATTTTCAATTGACAGATTGGCAGAACCTGGGTCTTGGAGGCATTTAACTTAACCAGATTTCATCTCTCTTAAATATCCTGTACAAGTCCGAGTTTATTGAGGATGTTGTGTCGAGACGAGATGCAGATGGAGTGAGAGAAGGAGCATAACTAGAGGACGTGAAGGTATATAGTGTTGAGTCATCAGCGTATGAGTTCGTTTGTTTAATTGTAGAAGAAACAAAATCATTGACAAATAAAAGAAAAAGTGTAGGAGACAGGACAGAGACTTTAGGGACACTACGTCTGATGGAGAAAGGTGGAGAAGCTGATCCATCGACAACCACGGAAGCAGAGTGACCAAAAAGGAAGCTAGATATGAGGGGTTAAAGTGAATGAGCGAAACAATAAGAGGGAAGCTTAGAGATGAGACCCTGATGCTACACTCTGTCAAAAGCTTTGATGTATTGAAGGTAAATACATAAGATCCCCTAAATTTTTCGGAGGTGATGACCATACAGTATGATATGGGATATGGGAGTTAAGGAGGGTTTCACAGACTTTTGATGTTGTTGATGTCAAAGAAGCAGAACGATAGTTAGAAGGGATAGAACGGTCACCCGTCTTAGGGATGGGAAGAACAAACATATGCTTTCAAGGAGAAGCAAAATATTGGTTTTCAAAAAGAAACGGAACAGACGAGCAAACACAGGTACAAGTTCAGAAGAACACTCTTTCAATCCACGGGGATAGCTGCTAGCAGGACCATAGGCCTCGCTTGTGTTCAGAGAGAGAAGCGGTTTTACGACAGATCGAGAAGAGATTACAGAGAATACGATTAATAAAGGGAGCATGACGGAGTGAAGAAATGTTAAAGTCATCCAAGGCCAAATCAGAGCAGAAACGCGAACCAAAGTGACTTGCTTCATCTACGGGTGAGACATATAGAACGCAAAAAGTGAAGGCAAGGTAAAACGACAGAAGTTGTTAGCGAAGCCTTTAGATGAAGACGATAAGGAGTTACCAGCGGATAAAAAAGGAGAGGTAATCGCACTTCATTTAAATGAAGGAACGCTGTGCCTCACGGATTTCATCCTGGCGATGATTATGGGGCGTGATAGATACTGATTGGGAATCGGTGATGGCTTCGTCCATTATATTCAAGACGAAAAACACTTTTGTGGCGTTAGTCAACCCGTATATTTCTGCCAAATCTTATATCAGTTAAGTGCTCGACTTTCCGAATTAGAATCATTTACCGGTATACATTTCCTAGACAATGACTACTCTTTTGGTATATCCTATCAAAAAAGTTTATAATTTCATTTTTCTTTAGAATATTGAATATCATTTAACATGCTAAATATCGAATTAAAAGAACCAAAGCCAATGCTTTTTCAGCAATGCAACCATCAAGCACAACCATACAAAACAGCAATCAAATCCATATCATTTATTCTGGAACTCATTCATCTAAACATCAAATACTTAATACCTCATCTAGAAAATATGAATACTATTACCCTGAAAAAAATGAGGATCAAAACGGAAAAAAAGAGCAAAATTTTTATATTTTCATGCAGAGTTTGAATAGGGAAAAAAGTGTTTAAAAAAGTTTGAACGTATTACCACATTTTTTTTTTCATGTGAGAGCAGCAGTTGAGTACTGTACTCACTCTCTGTAAAACACAACTGGAACGGGAAACTAATACGTGAGTGCAGCTGGTGAGTATTCTACTCACCCTCCGTAAAACATCACTGGTTGGATAAACTAATTCATGTGAGAGGAGAAGGTGAGTACTGTATTCACCCTCCGGGAAAAAGCATCCAGTGGGGAAGTTAATGCATTTGCGAGCAGCGGGTCATTACTTTATTCACCCTATGTAAAGCACTATTGAACTTGGCAGCTAATACATAGAACCGTCATGTCCTAAGTTAACTTCACCACTACCCACACGTACACTACAGAGAGGTCAACATCAATGAGACTCGTTTATACAACCATAGGCAACACTGACCCTTCCCCCAGAGAAGTGTCCTTAATGGAGAGGCAATCTAATAGATGGTCCCAGGAAAGGCTGCTTTATGGCCTGGTCATATAACTGGCACGGCAGCTGCACGCAATACAGCCAACTCACAACTCGCTGACAGTCTCCAGGTTGAAGCTGTTTTCCAGTAACGTCTTCTCCACGCGGTGGATGAGAACAGATAAGTGTTTTGATTGCAGAAGGCCAGAC
The DNA here is from genome assembly GCF_036320965.1 of Panulirus ornatus. Lineage (NCBI taxonomy): Eukaryota > Metazoa > Arthropoda > Malacostraca > Decapoda > Palinuridae > Panulirus > Panulirus ornatus. Next base: position 19,400,139 of record NC_092237.1, on the reverse strand, counting down.
TCATCTGATCTTGTATTTCAAGATCAGGCTATACTGCAAGTTCAAGCTTCGTATTACGCATATAGAATGTGATTTATCACAGAAAATATATATATATATATATATATATATATATATATATATATATATATATATATATATATATATATATATATATAATGTAGAGAGAGAGAGAGAGAGAGAGAGAGAGAGAGAGAGAGAGAGAGAGAGAGAGAGAGAGAGAGAGAGAGAGAGAGAGTGAGAATGTTGTACCTCCGTATTATTACTACAGCATAACACAAGAAGATATGAAAAACGTTCAGTTCAGAATGCATTTTTTTAAACCATGTTAAACCCGCATTTGAAAAAGTTTTATTATCTTTTGCTCCTTAAAGAATAATTCCTATTTGCACAGGTCATGACTCAACTGAAGTTATCTTCCTACTATATTCCTTAGGGTGATCTTTATATACCTCAGGAGGAGGAAGTTTATCTCAATCATTAGCACCAGCTGCTGCCCGGAGAACAGGCAGAAAGTTCTCTCTTGCTCCATAATAAACTAGTGACCCAAAGAACTGCCTATCATACATAATTTCTACCGTCTTATTCCACTCGTTCAATAATTAACTTCTCCCGGTATTGTACACTGCACGTGAGTACCATCATCATGAACTGAAAGCATGCACTCTACGAACTTCATCACTCAGCCAACATTCTCCTTCATCATCTTTATCGTCTCATCAATAAACATGAGGAGCAACAGGTATGTACCAGGCGGGCCCCGGGCCAACAGTAATTTATGGTACGATGTATCTTCACGTAAGCATGTTTTGCAAGTAATTTGTAAGTTGTCTTTTATTTATGCGTATCTATTTAACGCTGAGTAGACCTTACAGTGGCTGAAAGTCTACTTATTTCATAATTTTTAAGCGGCTCCTGCATTCCAGTCTTTTGGAATTAAAGTTTTATTTTTTCGATATCAGCCATGTACAATAGTAACGCTAAAAACCTCAAATGTTACTTGACTTCATCTCACTTGGACTTTGGGTCTGTGTGCTCTGTGGACCTGTGTTACGCATATGTGTCACGTTTGATCTGACGTAATTCATAGCCGCACATACTCCATCACCACACATACGCCATGTCCTCACACGCCCTATGGTCTCTCATGCTTCATAAACACGATTCGCATGACCTCACATATTCAGTAACCTTTCGTGCTCTGTGACCTCACAAGCAATATACTTCTCTGTATGTCTACGCTTCTATCTGTATCGCGATACTTAACTATATGACCAGCTTTTAGCATTATGTGTATCGTACTCAAAATGCTCGCAAGATTAAGCTCGTTAAGCTCGTTAGTAATATTCAAAATGCGACATACGGTGCTTGGAAACGAGAGAGAAGGCAATCAAACTGTTGGCAAACATTGTCAGAAATAGGAGATATTCAAGATTCTGTTTGACTACCAGTTAGTAATAATATCCCAGCAAGACCAACCTCCACCCCCGTATATTGTTTGGACATTTTGTTCGTAATAAAATATCAAAGTTTACGGCAATTTACATAATTAGAAACATTCATTAACCATTACTTTAGCGTGCTCATTGGTGCATTTTTTTCAGCATAATATCATAGGTTTTAATTGTAACAAATGAATTACTGGTTACAGTCAAACAGTTACGAATTACTGTGTACTCACAACATGCACTAGTGCCTGAATAGGAATTGACTGGTATTATGACATTCCTAAAACGATATGATATATAAATTGGATCTAGAAATGTATCATCCATGTAAGTGTAAGTGATTTGTTTTATTTCTTATAGATGTTGAGATGGCAGGGGCAACTAAATGCAATTACCATAGTTATCTCAATATTTGCTGTATATTACCTTGAAAAAAACCCACAATACTTATTTCTTTCCCCTTGTCTAGGAGCTCCTACAGCCCAAGGTTGCGCTACGCTCAGTGGCAGAGGCACGATCGACACCTCTGAGGCGAGAAGTTTTTTTATGAGTGTACGAGAAAATACTCCCTATCGTCAGCTGACAATAGTAAACCCTCGTTAAAGGCGGCTTTTTACTCGCATTGTATCCTCAAACAACTGGAGGATATATATATATATATATATATATATATATATATATATATATATATATATATATATATATATATATATATATATATATATATATATATATATATATATATATATATATATATATATATATATATATATATATATATATATATATATATATATATATATATATGCATATATATATATATATATATATATATATATATATATATATATATATATATATATATATATATATATATATATATATATATGCATATATATATATATATATATATATATATATATATATATATATATATATATATATATATATATATATATATATATATATATATATATATATCATACAAACCTCCTACAGCCAGGGTCGAACCCGGGACCCGTGTGCAAGAGGCAGGAATGCTAACCGCTGGGAAATAACTGGTGTGGCCCCGTTGCTCACCATTGTGAGACGAAGGGTATTCGAGTACTTAGTATTCGAATAGTTATTTTCTATTAGCCAGGCCCATAGCCCAGCGGTTAGCATGCCTGCCTCTTGCACAGGGGTCCCGGGTTCGATCCTGGCTGTTGGAGGTTTGTATATTCTATGAAGGTGCGCGTTCATGTGCACTTTATTCGTATTCATATACCTCCGCGTTGTACAGCTAGGTTCGGTAAAATGCTATCTGCTGGCTATGTGCGCCTGTTATTAAATAACCTGTGTAGACCCCGTTTCTCACCAATGTTAGACGAAGGGTATTCGAGTACTTAGTATTCGAATAGTTATTTCCTATTAGCCAAGCCCATAGCCTAGCGGTTAGCATTCCTACCTCTTGCACAGGGGTTCCGGGTTCGATCCTGGCTATTGGAGGTTTGAATGTTCTATGAAGGTGCGCGTTCATATGCACTTTATTTGTATATATATATATATATATATATATATACACTCTCTCCAAAACTCTTGCATTTACCTCCCTAACAACCCCATCCATAAACAAACTATACAACAACGGGGACATCACACAGACCGACATTCACTGAGAACCAATCACTCTCCTCTCTTCCTACTCGCACACATGCATTACATCCTTGGTAGAAACTTTTCACTGCTTCTAGTAACAATTTTGTACCTTCCAAATTTACTGTAGAAGATGAAAATAATGGTATGTTACCATTTTTAGATTGCATGATCCGTAGGCAAGGAAACAAGTTTATGTTTAGCATATACAGAAAACCTACAAATGTATGCTCATATATCCATTATTACTCATCTCAACATGACAGAGTTAGATCATCATCACTTCAGTCTATGTTCCTTAGGGCATTACGTATTTGCAGTCCAGAGTTTATTGATGATGAGTTTGAGAAGATATATTCTATTGGATCTATGTTAAAGTACCCTAAATCTTTCATTGATAAATCCTTTAAGTTAGCAAAGAAATCATTTTAAAGAGTTGAGCCCAAACCTCCCATTGACAATAAGAATCTTTTAGTTCTCCCTTTTAATAATAATTTTATTTCACTTCCCATGTTGCTTAAATCCTTTAATGTAAATGTTGCCTTCAGCAACAATAATACTATAAAGAATATCTTAATCAGGAATTCACCAGAAAATTGTCCTGGATGCATCTACAAAGTGCCTTGTGAAAATTGTGATAAATTTTATGTTGGGCAGACTGGTAAGGATCTTTCTGTTAAACTTAAGCACCATAGATATAGTATAAGAACGGGACGAGAATCAAATGCCTTGTTTAATCACGATAAAAACTATGATCATTGTATTGACTGGAGTAATGCCGTCTCAGTTATTAACTGTAACTCTACCACCTCGAGAAATATCATTGAACCTTCTATCATTAAATACACAAAGAATTTTAATCTTAATATTAGTAATGGCCTGCACAAATCAGATAACTTTATTGCTGATACAATTTTTTAAATAATACGTTTATGAACGCTCCTTTTCTGTCTTGGACAATTTTTACCAAACGGCGTCCTAGCTTCGTCTCTTCGATGTATATCAACTGACTGTTATATTTCTCTCTTGTGTCTCTCTTGATGATGTGATTATTACACGAAAGTGCACTTGAGGACTTATCGTGTTTCATTTTCCCTGTGGGCTCATAGGAATATCTTAATGACGCGCAAAATTGTGATCCTTTCCAACATATATATATATATATATATATATATATATATATATATATATATATATATATATATATATATATATATATATATGTATATATATATATATATATATCATACCTATTCGCCATTTCCCGCGTCAGCAAGGTAGCGTTAAGAACAAAGGACTGACCATAAGAGGTAAAATCCTCGCTTGGTCCCCTTCTCTATTAACACAGGACCTCTCACAAAGAAAGAATTTGGTGTTATCCATGATCTCTTTCCAAGGCTCTTGCACCCCAGAGTTGGGCTACTTTCAATACCGAGTAATTGTGGAATCCTTTGGCGTGAGAAGTTCTTTAACGAGCCTGTACTCTGAATGACACAGCCTCTTTAACGATGACTCTAACGTCACGCTGTAACCTCTTTGAAACGGATTCCGGTAATATATATATATCTATTTATTATACTTAATCGCTGTCTCCCACGTTAGCGAAGTAGCGATAATGTGGAACGCTTCACGATTTTGCGTGTTCATCCTTGCGCATGGGCTATGCTAATCTTTTCTGTATCGTTCCAATTTTAGTATATGTATGCATATGTGTGTGTATGGGCGTTCCATATATACATGTATATATGGTATATATGGTGACTGAGTTTTGGAAAATGTGTGAAAGAAGGATGTTAAGAGTAAATGTGAATAAGAGCAAGGTTATTAGGTACAGTAGGGTTGAGGGTCAAGTCAACTGGGAGGTAAGTTTGAATGGAGAAAAACTGGAGGAAGTAAAGTGTTTTAGATATCTGGGAGTGGATCTGGCAGCGGATGGAACCATGGAAGCGGAAGTGAATCATAGGGTGGGGGAGGGGGCGAAAATCCTGGGAGCCTTGAAGAGTGTTTGGAAGTCGAGAGCATTATCTCCGAAAGCAAAAATGGCTATGTTTGAAGGAATAGTGGTTCCAACAATGTTGTATGGTTGCGAGGCGTGGGCTATGGATAAAGTTGTGCGGAGGAGGGTGGATGTGCTGGAAATGAGATGTTTGAGGACAATATGTGGTGTAAGGTGGTTTGATCGAGTAAGCAATATAAGGGTAAGAGAGATGTGTGGAAATAAAAAGAGCGTGGTTGAGAGAGCAGATAAGGGTGTTTTGAAATGGTTTGGGCACGTGGAGAGAATGAGTGAGGAAAGATTGACCAAGGGGATATATGTGTCGGAGGTGGAGGGAACGAGGAGAAGTGGGAGACCAAATTGGAGGTGGAAAGATGAAGTGAAAAAGATTTTGAGTGATCGGGGCTTGGACATGCAGGAGGGTGTAAGGCGGGCAAGGAACAGAGTGAATTGGATCGATGTGGTATACCGGGGACGACGTGCTGTCAATGGATTGAATCAGGGCATTTGAAGCGTCTGGGGTAAACCATGGAAAGTTGTGTGGGGCCTGGATGTGGAAAGGGAGCTGTGATTTCGGGCATTATTGCATGACAGCTAGAGACTGAGTGTGAACGAATGGGGCCTTTGTTGTCTTTTCCTAGCGCTACCTCGCACACATGAGGGGGGAGGGGAATGTTATTCCATGTGTGGCGAGCTGGCGATGGGAATGAATAAAGGCAGACAGTGTGAATTGTGTGCATGTGTATATATGTATATGTCTGTGTGTGTATATATATGTGTACATTGAGATATATGGGTATGTGTATTTGCGTGTGTGGACGTGTACGTATATGCATGTGTATGGGGGTGGGTTGGGCCATTTCTTTCGTCTGTTTCCTTACGCTACCTCGCAAACGCGGGAGACAGCGACAAAGCAAAATGATATATATATATATACATATATATATATATATACATATTTTTTTTTTCTTTTTTTTTTGCTTTGTCGCTGTCTCCCGCGTTTGCGAGGTAGCGCAAGGAAACAGACGAAAGAAATGGCCCAACCCACCCCCATACACATGCCTTGATTCAATCCACTGACAGCACGTCAACCCCGGTATACCACATCGCTCCAATTCACTCTATTCTTTGCCCTCCTTTCACCCTCCTGCATGTTCAGGCCCCGATCACACAAAATCTTTTTCACTGCATCTTTCCACCTCCAATTTGGTCTCCCTCTTCTCCTCGTTCCCTCCACCTCCGACACATATATCCTCTTGGTCAATCTTTCCTCACTCATTCTCTCCATGTGACCAAACCATTTCAAAACACCCTCTTCTGCTCTCTCAACCACGCTCTTTTTATCTCCACACATCTCTCTTACCCTTACGTTACTTACTCGATCAAACCACCTCACACCACACATTGTCCTCAAACATCTCATTTCCAGCACATCCATCCTCCTGCGCACAACTCTATCCATAGTCCACGCCTTGCAACCATACAACATTGTTGGAACCACTATTCCATCAAACATACCCATTTTTGCTTTCCGAGATAATGTTCTCGACTTCCACACATTCTTCAAGGCTCCCAGAATTTTCGCCCCCTTCCCCACCCTATGATCCACTTCCGCTTCCATGGTTCCATCCGCTGCCAGATCCACTCCCAGATATCTAAAACACTTGACTTCCTCCAGTTTTTCTCCCTTCAAACTACCTCCCAATTGAATTGACCCTCAACCCTACTGTACCTAATAATCTTGCTCTTATTCACATTTACTCTTAACTTTCTTCTCACACACTTTACCAAACTCAGTCACCATATTGGAAAGGATCACAATTTTGCGAGTGATTAAGATATTCCTAGTAGTCCACGGGGAAAATGAAACACGAAAAGTTCCCAAGTGCACTTTCGTGTAATAATCACATCATCAGGGGAGAGACAAGAGAGAAATATAACAGTCAGTAGATATACATCGAAGAGACAAAGCTAGGACGCCATTTGCTAAACATGTGATTGTCCAAAACATACAAAGAGCGTTCATAAAGTTATCATTTTATAAATCTTATCAACAATAAAGTTATCTAATTTTTATAGACCATCACTAGTATCAAGATTATAATTCTTTGGTTATATAGTAATAGAAGATTCAATGTTATTTCTCTTGGTAATAGAGTTAATAACTGAGATGGCGTTACTCCAGTCAATGCAATGATCATAGTTTTCAACATGATTAAACAAGGCATCTGATTCTTGTCCCGTTCTTATACTATATCTATGTTGCTTAAGTCTAACAGAAAGATCCTTACCAGTCTGGCCAACATAAGATTTATCACAGTTTCCACAAGGCACTTTTAGATGCAACCAAGAGAATTTTCTGGTGAATTCCCAATTAAGATATTCTTTATTGTATTATTGTTGGTAGAGGCAACATTTACATTAAAGGATTTAAGCAACATGGGAAGCAAAGTGAAATTATTATTTAAAGGGAGAACTAAAAGATTCTTGGTGTCAGTGGGAGGTTTGGGCTCAACTCTATAAAATGATTTCTTTCCTAACTTAAGGGATTTATCAATGAAAGATCTAGGGTACTTTAACTTAGATCCAATAGAATATATCTACTCAAACTCATCATCAATAAACTCTGGACTGCAAATACGTAATGCCCTAAGGAACATAGACTGAAATGATGATAATTTAAGTGTGTCATGTTGAGATGAGAAATAATGGATATATGAGCATACATTGGTTGGGTTTTCTGTATATGCTAAACTTAAACTTGTTTCCTTGTCTATGGTTCATGCAATCTAAAAATGGCAATGTACCATTATTTTCATTTTCTACAATAAATTTGATGGAAGGTACTAAATTGTTAAGTAATGGGAGAAATATTTGAAAATTTTAATTTGTTGGCCAAACACAAAGAACATCATCTGCATACCTAAACCAAATTGCATTAGAAGGTAAGATATCCTATAGTAGTTTTGTTTCAAAAAATTCCGTATAAAGATTACTTAGTACAGGTGAAAGAGGGTTAACCATTGCCATACCAAATGTTTGAGTATAATAAACACCATTAAAGTGAAATACACAGTCGTTTATGCACAATTTTATCAGTTCTATGAAATTAGACTTTGAAACAGGTAAATGAATATCATCCAAGACATCAAATAAATATTCTAAAAGATCATCAACTGGAACTTTAGTGAAAAGTGAGGAAACATCAAAGCTAACTAGTTTGAAATCAAAATTAACATTGATATTGTTTAGCTTGTTGACTAAATCTACATTGTTCATAATATTAGAATTTGATACCTTACCCACTAAAGGGCTCAATGAAGAAACTAACCATTTTGACAATCTATATGTGATGGAGCCTACTGAACTCACTATAGGTCTTGCTGGAAAATTCTGTTTATATATATATATCTATATATATATATACATATATATATATATATATATATATATATATATATATATATATATATATATATATATATATATTATCCCTGGAGATAGGGGATTAAGAATACTTCCCACGTATTCCCTGCGTGTCGTAGAAGGCGACTAAAAGGGGAGGGCGCGGGGGGCTGGAAATCCTCCCATCTCGTTTTTTTTTTTTTTAATTTTCCAAAAGAAGGAACAGAGGGGGCCAGGTGAGGATATTCCAAAAAAGGCCTAGTCCTCTGTTCTAAACGCTACCTCGCTAACGCGTGAAATGGCGAATAGTTCAAAAAAAGAAAAAAAAAAAAAATATCTATATATATATATATATATATATATATATATATATATATATATATATATATATATATATATATATATATATATGTATATATATATATATTTATATATATACATATATATATACATAAATATATATATATATATATATATATATATTTTTTTTTTTTTTTTGCTTTGTCGCTGTCTCCCGCGTTTGCGAGGTAGCGCAAGGAAACAGACGAAAGATACGGCCCAACCCACCCCCATACACATGTATATACATACGTCCACACACGCAAATATACATACCTACACAGCTTTCCATGGTTTACCCCAGACGCTTCACATGCCTTGATTCAATCCACTGACAGCACGTCAACCCCGGTATACCACATCGCTCCAATTCACTCTATTCCTTGCCCTCCTTTCACCCTCCTGCATGTTCAGGCCCCGATCACACAAAATCTTTTTCACTCCATCTTTCCACCTCCAGTTTGGTCTCCCTCTTCTCCTCGTTCCCTCCACCTCCGACACATATATTCTCTTGGTCAATCTTTCCTCACTCATTCTCTCCATGTGCCCGAACCATTTCAAAACACCCTCTTCTGCTCTCTCAACCACGCTCTTTTTATTTCCACACATCTCTCTTACCCTTACGTTACTTACTCGATCAAACCACCTCACACCACATATTGTCCTCAAACATCTCATTTCCAGCACATCCATCCTCCTGCGCACAACTCTATCCATAGCCCACGTCTCGCAACCATACAACATTGTTGGAACCACTATTCCTTCAAACATACCCATTTTTGCTTTCCGAGATAATGTTCTCGACTTCCACACATTCTTCAAGGCTCCCAGAATTTTCGCCCCCTCCCACACCCTATGATCCACTTCCGCTTCCATGGTTCCATCTGCTGCCAGATCCACTCCCAGATATCTAAAACACTTCACTTCCTCCAGTTTTTCTCCATTCAAACTTACCTCCCAATTGACTTGACCCTCAACCCTACTGTACCTAATAACCTTGCTCTTATTCACATTTACTCTTAACTTTCTTCTTTCACACACTTTACCAAACTCAGTCACCAGCTTCTGCAGTTTCTCACATGAATCAGCCACCAGCGCTGTATCATCAGCGAACAACAACTGACTCACTTCCCAAGCTCTCTCATCCCCAACAGACTTCATACTTGCCCCTCTTTCCAAAACTCTTGCATTCACCTCCCTAACAACCCCATCCATAAACAAATTAAACAACCATGGAGACATCACACACCCCTGCCGCAAACCTACATTCACTGAGAACCAATCACTTTCCTCTCTTCCTACACGTACACATGCCTTACATCCTCGATAAAAACTTTTCACTGCTTCTAACAACTTGCCTCCCACACCATATATTCTTAATACCTTCCACAGAGCATCTCTATCAACTCTATCATATGCCCTCTCCAGATCCATAAATGCTACATACAAATCCATTTGTTTTTCTAAGTATTTCTCGCATACATTTTTCAAAGCAAACACCTGATCCACACATCCTCTACCACTTCTGAAACCACACTGCTCTTCCCCAATCTGATGCGCTGTACATGCCTTCACCCTCTTAATCAATACCCTCCCATATAATTTACCAGGAATACTCAACAAACTTATACCTCTGGAATTTGAGCACTCACTCTTATCCCCTTTGCCTTTGTACAATGGCACTATGCAAGCATTCCGCCAATCCTCAGGCACCTCACCATGAATCATACATACATTAAATAACCTTACCAACCAGTCAACAATACAGTCACCCCCTTTTTTAATAAATTCCACTGCAATGCCATCCACACCTGCTGCTTTGCCGGCTTTCATCTCCCGTAAAGCTTTTACTACCTCTTCTCTATTTACCAAATCATATTCCCTAACCCTCTCACTTTGCACACCACCTCGACCAAGACACCCCACATCTGCCACTCTATCATCAAACACATTCAACAAACCTTCAAAATACTCACTCCATCTCCTTCTCACATCACCGCTACTTGTTACCACCTCCCCATTAGCCCCCTTCACTGAAGTTCCCATTTGCTCCCTTGTCTTACGCACTTTATTTACCTTCTTCCAGAACATCTTTTTATTCTCCCTAAAATTTAATGATACTCTCTCACCCCAACTCTCATTTGCCCTCTTTTTCACCTCTTGCACCTTTCTCTTGATCTCCTGCTTCTTTCTTTTATACCTTTCCCACTCATTTGCATTTTTTCCCTGCAAAAATCGTTCAAATGCCTCTCTCTTCTCTTTCACTAATACTCTTACTTCTTCATCCCACCACTCACTACCTTTTCTAATCAACCCACCTCCCACGCTTCTCATGCCACAAGCATCTTTTGCGCAAGCCATCACTGCTTCCCTAAATACATCCCATTCCTCCCCCACTCCTCTTAACTCCTTTGTTCTTACCTTTTTCCATTCTATACTCAGTCTCTCCTGGTACTTCCTCACACAAGTCTCCTTCCCAAGCTCACTTACTCTCACCACTCTCTTCACCCCAACATTCTCTCTTCTTTTCTGAAAATCCTTACAAATCTTCACCTTTGCTTCCACAAGATAATGATCAGACATCCCTCCAGTTGCACCTCTCGGCACATTAACATCCAAAAGTCTCTGTTTCGTGCGTCTATCAATTAACACGTAATCCAATAACGCTCTCTAGCCATCTCTCCTACTTACATACGTATACTTATGTATATCTCGCTTTTTAAACCAGGTACTCCCAATCACCAGTCCTTTTTCAGCACATAAATCTACAAGCTCTTCACCATTTCCATTTACAACACTGAACACTCCATGTATACCATTTACTCCCTCAACTGCCACATTACTCACCTTTGCATTCAAATCACCCATCAGTATAACCCGGTCTTGTGCATCAAAACCACTAACACACTCATCCAGCTGCTCCCAAAACACTTGCCTCTCATGATCTTTCTTCTCATGCCCAGGTGCATATGCACCAATAATCACCCATCTCTCTCCATCAACTTTCAATTTTACCCATATCAATCTAGAATTTACTTTCTTACACTCTATCACATACTCCCACAACTCCTGATTCAGGAGTAGTGCTACTCCTTCCCTTGCTCTTGTCCTCTCACTAACCCCTGACTTTACTCCCAAGACATTCCCAAACCTCTCTTCCCCTTTACCCTTGAGCTTCGTTTCACTCAGAGCCAAAACATCCAGGTTCCTTTCCTCAAACATACTACCTCTCTCTCCTTTTTTCTCATCTTGTTTACATCCACACACATTTAGACACCCCAATCTGAGCCTTAGAGGAGGATGAGCACTCTTCGCGTGACTCCTTCTTCTGTTTCCCCTTTTAGAAAGTTAAGATATAAGGAGGGGAGGGTTTCTGGCCCCCCGCTCCCGTCCCCTTTAGTCGCCTTTTACGACACGTGAGGAATGCGTGGGAAGTATTCTTAATCCCCTATCCCCCAGGGATATATATATATATATGTATATATATATATATATATATATATATATATATATATATATATATATATATATATATATATATATATATATATATATTTTTTTTTTTTTTTTTTTTTTTTTTTTACTTTGTCGCCGTCTCCCGCGTTTGCGAGGTAGCGCAAGGAAACAGACGAAAGAAATGGCCCCACCCCCCCCCCCATACACATGTACATACACACGTCCACACACGCAAATATACATACCTACACAGCTTTCTATGGTTTACCCCAGACGCTTCACATGCCTTGCTTCAATCCACTGACAGCACGTCAACCCCTGTATACCACATGACTCCAATTCACTCTATTTCTTGCCCTCCTTTCACCCTCCTGCATGTTCAGGCCCCGATCACACAAAATCTTTTTCACTCCATCTTTCCACCTCCAATTTGGTCTCCCTCTTCTCCTCGTTCCCTCCACCTCCGACACATATATCCTCTTGGTCAATCTCTCCTCACTCATTCTCTCCATGTGCCCAAACCATTTCAAAACACCCTCTTCTGCTCTCTCAACCACGCTCTTTTTATTTCCACACATCTCTCTTACCCTTACGTTACTTACTCGATCAAACCACCTCACACCACACATTGTCCTCAAACATCTCATTTCCAGCACATCCATCCTCCTGCGCACATCTCTATCCATAGCCCACGCCTCGCAACCATACAACATTGTTGGAACCACTATTCCCTCAAACATACCCATTTTTGCTTTCCGAGATAGTGTTCTCGACTTCCACACATTTTTCAAGGCTCCCAAAATTTTCGCCCCCTCCCCCACCCTATGATCCACTTCCGCTTCCATGGTTCCATCCGCTGACAGATCCACTCCCAGATATCTAAAACACTTCACTTCCTCCAGTTTTTCTCCATTCAAACTTACCTCCCAATTGACTTGACCCTCACCCCTACTGTACCTAATAACCTTGCTCTTATTCACATTTACTCTCAACTTTCTTCTTCCACACACTTTACCAAACGCAGTTGGAGAGAAATAATTCTACTTCAGGAGTCAAGCGTGGAGTGCTTATCTTCCTCGAAGGCCCAGATTAGGGTGTCTGAATGTGTATGGATTTAACCAAGATAAGAAGAAAGTAGAGATAGGTAGTATCTTGATGAAAGAAACCGGAATGTTCTGGCTCTGAGTGAAAGAAAGCTCAAGGATAAAGGGGAGGAATGGTGTTGAAATGTCTTTGGAGTAAAATCAGGGGATGGTGTGAGGACAAGAGCTAAGGAAGCCTAAGCATTACTCCTGAAACAGGAATTATGGCAGTGTCTAATAAACTGTAAGGAAGTAAATTCCAAGTTGATATGGATAAAACTGAAAATAGATGCATGAAATTGGTAATTAATGCTTATGCTCCTGGTTCTGAGAAGAAAAATGATAAGGGGCAAGTGTTTTGGGAGAAGCTGATTGTGTCAGCAGTTTTGGTGCACGAGCCCGGGCATTAGTGATGGGTAATTTCAATGCAAAGGTAAGTAATAAGCCAGTTGAGGGCATAATTGGTGCGTATGGAGTATTCAGTGTTGTAAATGGAAATATTGAAGACCTTATGGATTTGTTTGCTAAAAAAGACTGGTGATTGGGAATACTTGATTTGAAATGAGTGAAGTATACAAATATACGTATGTGAGTAGGAAATGGTCAACGGACATTATTACATTATGTATTAATTGATGGGTATGTGACAGCGAGACTTTTAGATGTAAATGCGCTAAAACGGGTAGCAGGTGGGATGTCTGAATACTGTCTTGTGGAGGAGAGGGTGAAGATTAGTAGAAGTTTTCCAAAAACAGCAAACCTCGTCGGGGAGAAGGGAGTAGAGAGAGCAAGTGAGCTTGGAAAGGAGAATTGTGCGAAGAAATAGCAGCAGAGATTGACAAAAGGTAAGAGCAAATGAAGTGAAGTGGGGTGGGTGAGCAATGTTAGGTATTTAGTTATGCAGTGATGGCACTTGGTAGAGATGCATATGGCGTGTAAAAGGAAGGAGATAAGCAGATTAGAAAGGATAGTGAGTAGTGGGATGAATAAGTAAAGTTGCCAGTGAAAGTGAAAAGAGAGGTATTAGGGCCGTACTTACAAAGGAGTGCAAAAGATTGAGATATGTATAAGAGAAAGAGGCGGAATGTCTGATGGGAGATGCAGGAGCTGCAAAAGAAGATGAATCACTGTTTGCGTGAAAGAGTATCATCAGACTTTAGGAAGGATAAAAAGATGCTTTGGAAGGAGGTAAATGACACTGGCCAACAAAGATAATGTCTTATGGAAAGAAATATCTATTTATTACGTATTTTTGCACACTGAATCCAAATACATTTTCAGGATGCCTGTCACATTCTTTTTGTTCCAGCATACTCGCATATCATTATGTACAGTTTATATGTACCAGTGCTCTATGGAGCATTTGAATCAAAAACTTTAACAAACACAGTTATTTCCATTGTTTATAAAGTGCAATGGCTTTTCTTTGAAAGAACAAGCCTATCAAAATGAGTCACCTATAGAAAAATGACTGGAAATGTTGAGACATTTAAAAAGTGCCCATTCTTGATTAGCAGTTCTCTGTCAGTCGCAGGCTAGAACTCCATGTGTACACAGTGTTTTTTCAACTCTGTTGACAGATTGTGCTTTTCTGTGTTCAGTTATTATGCTGATACATAATCCACCATTATAATGTCGATAAAACTGTGTAAATAGTCGGAACTCTTCCCGCTAGATCTGCAATGAATTGACATTCATATCGCAAAAAAATTCTCTTTCACTCCACTAGGATATATGTTGGGATCTTTATATTAGTAGTGTCACATGTATCATGCTTCTCACAGAATGGGCAAAAGGTTTACGCCATATGCCTTTAGCCATTCCTATGGTTTGGACAGAACCCATATATCACGCTTCGGATTGCTGCTTCTACCTGACAAATATGAATGGTATAACACCAGAATCCAAGTATTCTGTTAAATATCGTAAATATCAGCGAGGTAACTCCAAGAAACAGACAAGGAATGGCCAATCCATTCATATACATATACACACTCACACACACACACATATATATACATAATATATATATTTTTTTTTTCATACTATTCGCCATTTCCCGCGATAGCGAGGTAGCGTTAAGAACAGAGGACTGGGCCTTTGAGGGAATATCTTCACCTGGCCCCCTTCTCTGTTCCTTCTTTTGGAAAATTAAAAAAAAACGAGAGGGGAAGATTTCCAGCCCCCCCGCTCCCTTCCCTTTTAGTCGCCTTCTACGACACGCAGGGAATACGTGGGAAGTATTCTTTCTCCCCTATCCCCAGGATAATATATATATATATATATATATATATATATATATATATATATATATATATATATATATATATATATATATATATATATATATTTTCTTTTTTATTTTGCTTTGTCGCTGTCTCCCGCGTTAGCAAGGAAGCGCAAGGAAACAGACGAAAGAATGGCCCAACCCACCCACATACACATGTATATACACACACGTCCACACGCAAAGAAAACATACATATACATCTCAACGTATACATATATATACACAGACAGACATATACATATATACACATGTTCATAATTCATACTGTCTGACTTTATTCATTTCAATCGCCACCGCGCCACACATGGAATAACAATTCCCTCCCCCACTCATGTGTGTGAGGTAGCGCTAGGAAAGACAACAAAGGCCCCATTCGTTCACACTCAGTCTCTAGCTGTCATGTAATAATGCACAGAAACCACAGCTCCCTTTCCACATCCAGGCCCCACAGAACTTTCCATAGTTTACCCAAGACACTTCACATGCTTTGGTTCAATCCATTAACAGCACGTCGACCCCGGTATACCACATCGTTCCAATTCACTCTATTCCTTGCACGCCTTTCACCCTCCTGCATGTTCAGGCCCCGATCGCTCAAAATCTTTTTCACTCCATCTTTCCACCTCCAATTTGGTCTCCCACTTCTCCTCGTTAACTCCACCTCTGACACATATATCCTCTTGGTCAATCTTTCCTCACTCATTCTCTCCATGTGCCCAAACCATTTCAAAACACCCTCTTCTGCTGTCTCAACCACACTCTTTTTTTTACCACACATCTCTCTTACCCTATTATTACTTACTCGATCAAAGCACCTTACACCACATATTGTCCTCAGACATCTCATTTTCAGCACATCCACCCTCCTCCGCGAAACTCTATCCATAGCCCACGCCTCGCAACCATACAACATTGTTGGAACCACTATTCCTTCAAATATACCCATTTTTGCTTTCCGAGATAATGTTCTCGACGTCCACACATTCTTCAAGGCTCCCAGGATTCTCGCCCCCTTCCCCACCCTATGATTCACTTCCCCCTACATGGTTCCATCCTCTGCCAAATCCACTCCCAGATATCTAAAACACTTCACTTCCTCCAGTTTTTCTCCATTCAAACTTACCTCCCAATTGACTTGACCCTCAACCCTACTGTACCTAACCTTGGTCTTATTCACATTTACTTTCAACTTTCTTCTTTCACACACTTTACCAAACTTAGTCAATAGCTTCTGCAGTTTCTCACATGAATCAGCCACCAGCGCAGTATCATCAGCGAACAACAACTGACTCACTTCCCAAGCTCTCTCATCCACAACAGACTGCATACTTGCCCCTCTTTCGAAAACTCTTGCATTCACCTCCCGAACAACCCCATCCATAAACAAATTAAACAACAATGGAGATATCTCAAACCCCTGCCGCAAACCTACATTTACTGAGAACCAATCACTTTCCTCTCCTCCTACACGAACATATGCCTTACATCCTCGATAAAAACTTTTCACTCCTTCCAACAACTTGCCTCCCACACCATATATCCTTAATACCTTCCACAGAGCATCTCTATCAACTCTATCATATGCCTTCTCCAGATCCATAAATGCTACATACAGATCCATTTGCTTTCCTAAGTATTTCTCACAAACGTTCTTCAAAGCAAACACCTGATCCACACATCCTCTTCCACTTCTGAAACCACACTGCTCTTCCCCAATCTGATGCTCTATACATGCCTTCACCCTCTCAATCAATACCCTCCCATATAATTTACCAGGAATACTCAACAAACTTATACCTCTGTAATTTGAGCACTCACTCTTATCCCCTTTGCCTTTGTACAATGGCACTATGCAAGCATTTCGCCAATCCTCAGGCACCTCACCATGAATCATACATACATTAAATAACCTTACCAACCAGTCAACAATACAATCACCCCTTTTTTGATAAATTCCACTGCAATACCATCCAAACCCGCTGCCTTGCTGGCTTTCATCTTCCGCAATGCTTTTACTACCTCTTCTCTGTTTACCAAATTATTTTTCCTAACCCTCTCACTTTGCACACCACCTCGACCAAAACACCCTATATCTGCCACTCTATCATCAAACACATTCAACAAACCTTCAAAATACTCACTCCATCTCCTTCTCACATCACCAATACTTGCTATCACCTCCCCATTATCCCTCTTCACTGAAGTTCCCATTTGTTCCCATGTCTTACGCACTTTATTTACCTCCTTCCAAAACATATCTTTTTTCTTCCTAGAATTTAATGATACTTTCTCATCCCCTCTCTTTTGCCCTCTTTTTCACCTCTTGCACCTTTCTCTTGACCCCCTGCCTCTTTCTTTTTATACATCTCCCAGTCATTTGCATTATTTCCCTGCAAAAATCGTCCAAATGCCTCTCTCTTCTCTTCCACTAATAATCTTACTTCTTCATCCCACCACTCACTACCCTTTCTAATCTGCCCACCTCCCACGCTTCTCATGCCACAAGCATCTTTTGCGCAAGCCATCACTGCTTCCCCAAATACCTCCCATTCCTACCCAACTCCCCTTACCTCCTTTGTGCTCACCTTTTTCCATTCTGCACTCAGTCGCTCTTGGTACTTTATCACACAAGTCTCCTTCCCAAGCGCACTTACTCTCACCAATCTCTTCACCCCAACATTCTCGCTTCTTTTCTGAAAACCTATACAAATCTTCACCTTCGCCGCCACAAGATAATGATCAGACATCCCTCCAGTTGCACCTCTCAGCCTGCGACTGACAGAGAAATGCTAATCAATAATGTGCACTTTTTAAATGTCTCAACAATTCCAGTCATTTTTCTGTAGGTTACTCATTTTTCTAGGTTTGTGCTTTCAAAGAGAAGCCATTGCACTTTATAAACAATGGAAATAGCTGTGTTTGTTATAGTTTTTGATTCAAATGCTCCGTAGAGTACTTGTACATATAAACTGTGCATATTGGAGACCAAATTGGAGGTGGAAAGATGGAGTGAAAAAGATTTTGAGTGATCGGGGCCTGAACATGCAAGGGGGTGAAAGGCGTTCAAGGAATAGAGTGAATTGGAACGATGTGGTATACCGGGGTCGACGTGCTGTCAATGGATTGAACCATGGCATGTGAAGCTACTGGGGTAGACCATGGAAAGTTCTGTGGGGCCTGGATGTGGAAAGGGAGCTGTGGTATCGGTGCATTATTACATGACAGCTAGAGACTGAGTGTGAACGAATGGAGCCTTTGTTGTCTGTTCCTAGCGCTACCTCGCACACATGAGGGGGGAGTGGGTTGTTATTCCATGTGTGGCGAGGTGACGATGGGAATGAATAAAGGTAGGCAGTATGAATTATGTACATGTGTATATATGTATATGTCTGTGTGCGTATATATATGTATATGTCTGTGTGTATATATATGTTTACATTGAGATGTATAGGTATGTATATTTGCGTGTGTGGACGTGTATGTATATACTTGTGAATGTGGGTGGGCTGGGCCATTCTTTCGTCTGTCTCCTTGCGGTACCTCGCTAACGCGGGAGACAGCGACAAAGCAAAATAAAAGAAAATCAATATATATATATATATATATATATATATATATATATATATATATATATATATATATATATATATATATATATATATATATATATATATATATATATATATATATCCCTGGGGATAGGGGAGAAAGAATACTTCCCACGTATTCCCTGCTTGTCGTAGAAGGCGACTAAAAGGGGAGGGAGCGGGTGGCTGGAAATCCTCCCCTTTCTTTTTTCTTTTTTTAATTTTCCAAAAGAAGGAACAGAGAAGGGGGTCAGGTGAGGATATTCCCTCTAAGGTCCAGTTCTCTGTTCTTAACGCTACCTCGCTAACGCGGGAAATGGCAAATAGTATGAAAAAAAAAAAAAAAAAAATATATATATATATATATATATATATATATATATGTATCATATATATATATATATATATATATATATATATATATATATATATATATATATATATATATATATATATATATATATATATATATATATTATCCCTGGGGATAGGGGATTAAGAGTACTTCCCACGTATTCCCTGCGTGTCGTAGAAGGCGACTAAAAGGGGAGGGAGCGGGGGGCTGGAAATCCTCCCCTCTCGTTTTTTTTTTTTTTTTTTTCAAAAGAAGGAACAGAGAATTGGGCCAGGTGAGGGTATTCCCTCAAAGGCCCAGTCCTCTGTTCTTAACGCTACCTCGCTAATGCGGGAAATGGCGAATAGTTTGAAAGAAAAAGAAAGAAAATATATATATATATATATATATATATATATATATATATATATATATATATATATATATATATATATATATATATATATATATATATATCGTCACAGTCATACAGAGGACACCAAACAGTCTCTCTCTCAGATGTAATAAACAAAATAACGAGTTCAGTAACTCATGCACATCCCGCTCATCCTTCCTTTTAAACGCTAAGTCCATGCATTGTTTCTAAGCACGCACGCTGACCGAGGCATTGAGTTCAATATAACCCAGGGAAGAATCATTTTTTAGTTCTTTAAGTGATATACATATATATATATATAGAACAAGAAAATAAAAACAGAGGAAAAACAACTTTTAGTATCCTTACCAATCAAGAAAATGGCAGGTGGCCTCAGGGACAGTCGTCCTCTGGAACCTGGTCAATCACAAAATTGGCAAAAAATCCGCAGGGACGAGCCAGCCAGCTCCTGCCTATATTGAGTCTCTACCATGTGGCTCTCCTGCTGCTGCTGCTGCTGCTGTTGATCTATTGATTTCCTGGCAGCATAGACGGTCACTTACGGCAGATGCACGTGTGTGAGGAGGGAGGTTCTTCTCCTCCTTGGCCGCTTACCCTTCCTTTGACACCCATCTACCTCATGCTTGCCTCTACTTATCAACACATCGCCTGGTGGTTCTCCCATTCTACTTCATATCTTCCCAGTGTCCTTATGTTGACCAAATCCATCTTAATTGCCACCCTATTTCGTTCGACCACTTCTGGAAGGTGGTTCCCTGCTCCTGTTTATGTTTCTCCTTTCAATGTATTGCTTTCTCTTTTCACCCTCCTCCCTTAAGTGCCCTCTTCGACTCATCTAAGGTCCTTCCTCTGAGTGTTTCCACTTTTATTTTGGTCCCATTGCTTGAGTGCTTCAGAAACGTGACCACTTATGCTCTTCCAATACCACTTCCATCCGTCTCAAGGGTCTTCCCTCACCTTGTAACATCCTGCTCCCGGCTGTGAGATATCCTTTGATTCCTCCTCCTCTCTCTGCTCCCTTCACTCTCTCTCTCTCTCATTATTCCTGGATATTTCCTCACTTCAGCCGGCCCCTAGCGTTGCCTCTTCCTCTGGGTAATGCGCCTTCCTTTTGAACCTATAACTTGTCTGGTCTCCTTCCTCTACAGAATCTAATGTCACCGGTTCCCCCTTGGGTACTTTTCCTTCAAATTAGCTACTTCCTAGGGTTCCCCTCTACATCTTCATTCCTGTCTGGGGTTATGTCATCTCCCCTGAGTACACATCCTTCCTCGTCCACCTGCCTCCTCTTTATGCTTCCCGTCCTTCCTCACCCACTCCTGACTGTGAGTGCCTTCTAATTTACCTTCTGAAATGGATGTTTCCTCCCTCCCTTCACACGTTCTGTTGAGGAGAATATTTCCCAGCCTTACCAACTTATCCGGAAAAAGTGCGCTGCAAAGTCCCCTTTTCTCTAGAGCCACTCGCCCTCTCTGTCTCACCACTCATGGCCACATTTTGGTGACTCCCTCCCTCCCCCTGGCAGCCAATCCCCTGGGTCATTATACCCAGACGTGGAGGGTCATCACTTAAGCGAGTACATCAGCTTGCTTTTTCCGGTTAATTGACAGGCGCCATTATCAAGACCCGAGAGCTTCAGCTGCTCCACATTACGCACAGTTTGGCGGTGGTGGTGGAAGGAGATGATGATGACACTTGCGACCTTACCTGAGATGAGAGTCTCCCGTGCAATGTGCCGCTCTTAAGGTCGCATGCTCTCCTCAGGCACTCATGTTACCTACAGTATATATATATATGTATATATATATATATATATATATATATATATATATATATATATATATATATATATGTATATATATATATATTCTTTTTTTTTTTTTTTTTCTCTTTCATACCATTCGCCATTTCCTGTGATAGCGAGGTAGCGTTAAGAACATAGGACTGGGCCTTTGAGGGAATATCCCCACTTGGCCCCCTTCTCTGTTCCGTCTTCTTGGAAAAAAAAAACAGAGAGAGAGAGAGAGAGAGAGAGAGAGAGAGAGAGAGAGAGAGAGAGAGAGAGAGAGAGAGAGAGAGAGAGAGAGAGAGAGAGAGAGAGAGAGAGAGGTTGCAGAAGACCTTATAAGTTTTATGAGGTATTATTGGACACTGAATTATAGAATTAGAATTAAAACCTAACATCATCAGCAGGACATGCTTATGTTATTTCTTTCATGTTTTTTTTTTTCATACATAATAAACTCTTGTGGTTGTGGCATCGGTGACTGGTGATGGATCACATTTTGATGAGCCAAGAAGAGCAGCGTTATTGACTGAGAGTCTTCAGATCTCCAATAGTTATGTGCGGTAAGTATGAAGTTTTCTCTTACAAAGGTCTACCATCAAGGCTTGCAGTCTGACAAAGTTTTGAAAAGAGTGTTGCTCGTGGCTCAGTGTCAGATATTGCGAAGATCAAAGTGGACGACGTCGAGGTGGTGGAACCGAAGACAACGGGGCAGAGGTGCGCAGTGCAGTGGTTCAAATACTTAATAGTTCAAGACGGCGACTTTTTCTACATGGTGGTATGCACAAAAACACATAATAGTAGTGAGATATGTAACCTCGCGTCAATATCCAAAGTCTTCGTATTTGGCAGCTCGCAAGATCTTTCCAGAAATGAGAAAGTTAATGACATGCGCCGTCACTGCTTGTGTTACCAGATGGAGCAGCTTCTCGCGGCAAGTCGACGAGTTAATCGCCATAATTGGATAGATCATCTCGGCCGCGCAAATAAATCCAGACGAACGTCGAGAACATTAAACTTGATTCTCCAAAATGGTTTACATATGGTGGGGTTCCGCACCCTCTGGTCTCACAGGGCCATATGGCATTCCAAATGACATTAGAAGCAGCGATAACTAGTAAGAAATGCGTTAGGAATAGCCGCCGTAGAAGATTATCCCAGCAACCATACGAGCGTCGGTGCGGCTTCAGGGAGGTGATGCCAAGCGTCAGTATATGTTCCGACACTGTATCGATCGAATCTCTTCGTTGAGACCCGCATGCTCCCTCTAGATCCCACACTATGTAATGTCTGGCTTTGGCGGCGCAGCGTATGAACAAGTTTGCTCGAGAACACCCTAGAAACATTGATCTGGGTCAAATATTCATCGCTATAAGCAGTGATATATCAGGGAAAACGGGTGGTAAAGCCTCGGAAGGAACTTTTAACAAATTTCGAACATATGGTGAGGGGAACGCATGGAAACACATCATCAGTCTTATAATCTACGACATAAATGTTTTAGTTTTCTTTATAAATGTAAGATGAAGACTTCCGTTTGTCTTTGAATTGGTGAATGTCATTTTCAATTTTCTCTAAAATTGTGAATGTCAGTTTCATTTTTCTCTAAAATCATAAATATCAGTTTCATTTTTCTCTAGATTTGTGAGTGTCATTTTTAGTTTTCTCTAGATCTGTGAATGTCAGTTTCATTTTCCTTTTATGCGTATATGTCGATATCATATTTTCTGGGAATTTTTTTTTAGATTCAAGGGTATGTTACTTTTATCCTTTCAGCTTTCTTTTTCTAAAACTCATGCAGTTTTACAGTTCCAATGATAAAATGAAATTTAATATATATATATATATATATATATATATATATATATATATATATATATATATATCTATCCTCCCCTCTCGTTTTTTCCTCCCCTCTCGTTTTTTTTTTAATTTTCCAAAAGAAGGAACAGAGAATTGGGCCAAGATATTCCTGAGTCCACGCGTTTCATTTTCCGCGTGAACTCATAGGAATATATATATATATATATATATATATATATATATATATATATATATATATATATATATATATATATATATATATATATATATATATATATATATATATATATATATATATATATATATATATATATATATATATATATATATATATATATATATATATATATATATATTTATATATATTACTTACTCGATCAAACCACCTCACACCACATATTGTCCTCAAATATCTCATTTCCAGCACATCCACCCTCCTGCGCACAACTCTATCCATAGCCCACGCCTCGCAACCATACAACATTGTTGGAACCACTATTCCTTCAAACATACCCATTTTTGCTTTCCGAGATAATGTTCTCGACTTCCAAACATTCTTCAAGGCTCCCAGGATTTTCGCCCCCCCTACCCCCAACCCCCCCAACCCCACCCACCCACCCTGTGATTCACTTCCGCTTACATGGTTCCATCCGCTGCTAAAACACTTTACTTCCTCCAGTTTTTCTCCATTCAAACTTACCTCCCAATTGACTTGACCCTCAACCCTACTGTACCTAATAACCTTGCTATTGTTCACATTTACTCTTAACTTTCTTCTTTCACACACTTTACCAAACTCAGTCACCAACTTCTGCAGTTTTTCACATGAATCAGCCACCACCGCTGTATCATCAGCGAACAAAAACTGACTCACTTCCCAAGCTCTCTCATCCACAACAGACTACATACTTGCCCCTCTTTCCAAAACTCTTGCATTCACCTCCCTGACAACCCCATCCATAAACAAATTAAACAACCATGGAGACATCACACACCCCTGCCACAAACCTACATTCACTGAGAACCAATCACTTTCCTCTCTTCCTACACGTACACATGCCTTACATCCTCGGTAAAAACTTTTCACTGCTTCTAACAACTTGCCTCCCACACTATATATTCTTAAAACCTTCCACAGAGCATCTCTATCAACTCTATCATATGCCTTCTCCAGATCCATAAATGCTACATACAAATCCATTTGCTTTTCTAAGTATTTCTCAAATACATTTTTCAAAGCAAACACCTAATCCACACATCCTCTACCACTTCTGAAACCACACTGCTCTTTCCCAATCTGACGCTCTGTACATGCCTTCACCCTCTCAATCAATACCCTCCCATATGAATTACCAGGAATACTCAACAAACTTATACCTCTGTAATTTGAGCACTCACTCTTATCCCCTTTGCCTTTGTACAATGGCACTATGCAAGCATTCCGCCAATCCCCAGGCACCTTACCATGAGTCATACATACATTAAATAACCTTACCAACCAGTCGACAATACAGTCACCACATTTTTTAATAAATTCCACTGCAATACCATCCAAATCTGCTGCCTTGCTGGCTTTCATCTTCCGCAAAGCTTGTACTACCTCTTCTCTGCTTATCAAATCATTTTCCCTAACCCTCTCACTTTGCACACCACCTCGACCAAAACACCCTATATCTGCCTCTCTATCATCAAACACATTCAACAAACCTTCAAAATACTCACTCCATCTCCTTCTCACATCACCACTCCCCATTTGCCCCCTTCACTGAAGTTCCCATTTGCTCCCTTGTCTTACGCACTTTATTTACCTCCTTCCAAAACATCTTTTTATTCTCCCTAAAATTTAATGAAACTCTCTCACCTCAACTCTCATTTGCCCTCTTTTTCACCTCTTGCACCTTTCTCTTGACCTCCTGCCTCTTTCTTTCATACATCTCCCACTCATTTGCATTTTTTTCCCTGCACAAATCGTCCAAATGCCTCTCTCTTCTCTTTCACTAATAATCTTACTTCTTCATCCCACCACTCACTACCCTTTCTAATCAACCCACCTCCCACGCTTCTCATGCCACAAGCATCTTTTGCGCAAGCCATCACTGCTTCCCTAAATACATCCCATTCCACCCCCACTCCCATTACCTTCTTTGTTCTCACCTTTTTCCATTCTGTATTCAGTCTCTCCTGGTACTTCCTCACACAATTGTCCTTCCCAAGCTCACTTACTCTCACCACCCTCTTCACCCCATCATTCTCTCTTCTTTTCTGAAAACCCATACAAATCTTCACCTTCGCCTCCACAAGATAATGATCAGACATCCCTCCAGTTGCACCTCTCAGCACATTAACATCCAAAAGTCTCTCTTTCGCGCGCCTGTCAATTAACACGTAATCCAATAACGCTCTCTGGCCATCTCTCCTGCTTACATACGTATACTTATGTATATCTCACTTTTTAAACCAGGTATTCCCAATCACCAGTCCTTTTTCAGCGCATAAATCTACAAGGGTAAGAGAGATGTGTGGAAATAAAAAGACCGTGGCTGAGAGAGCAGAAGAGGGTGTTTTGAAAGGTTTGGTCACATGGAGAGAATGAGTGAGGAAAGATTGACCAAGAGGATATATCTGTCGGAGGTGGAGGGAACAAGGAGAAGTGGGAGACCAAATTGTTTGTGGAAAGATGGAGTGAAAAAGATTTTGAGTGATCGGGGCCTGAACATGCAGGAGGGTGAAAGGAGTGCAAGGAATAGAGTGAATTGGAACGATGTGGCATACCGGGGTCGACGTGCTGCCAATGGATTGAATCAGGGCATGTGAAGCGTCTGGGGTAAACCATGGAAAGTTGTGTGGTTCCAAGATGTGGAAAGGGAGCTGTGGTTTCGGGCATTATTACATGCCAGCTTTAGACTGAGTGTGAACGAATGGGGCCTTTGTTTTCTTTTCCTAGCGCTACCTCGCACATATGAAGGGAGAGGGGGATGTTATTCCATGTGTGGTGAGGTGGCGATGGGAATAAATAAAGGCAGACAGTATGAATTATGTAAATGTGTATATATGTATATGTCTTTGTGTGTATATATATATATATATATGTGTACATTGAGATGTATAGGTATGTATATTTGTGTGTGTGGACCTGTATGTATATACATGTGTATGGGGGTGGGTTGGGCCATTTCTTTCGTCTGTTTCCTTGCGCTACCTCGCAAACGCGGGAGACAGCGACAAAGTAAAAAAAGAAAAAATATATGTATATATATATATATATATATATATATATATATATATATATATATATATATATATATATATATATATATATATATATATGTATATATTATCCCTGGGGATAGGGGAGAAAGAATACTTCCCACGTATTCCCTGCGTGTCGTAGAAGGCGACTAAAAGGGAAGGGAGCGGGTGGCTGGAAATCCTCCCCTCTCGTTTTTTTTTTTAATTTTCCAAAAGAAGGAACAGAGAAGGGGGCCAGGTGAGGATATTCCCTCTAAGGCCCAGTCCTCTGTTGATAACGCTACCTCGCTAATGCGGGAAATGGCGAATAGTACGAAAGAAAAGAAAAGAAAAAAAAAAAATATATATATATATATATATATATATATATATATATATATATATATATATATATATATATATATATATATATATATATATATATATATATATATATATATATATATATATATATATATATATATATATATATATATATATATATATATGGATCATGCAATCTAGGCAAGGAAACAAGTTTAATTTCAGCATACACAGGAAACCTACCAATGTATGCTCATATATCCATTATTGTTCATCTTAACATGACAGAGTTAAATTATCATCTTTCAAGTCTATGTTCCTTAGGGCATTACGTATTTGCAGTCCAGAGTTTATTGATGATGAGTTTGAGAAGATATATTCTATTGGATCTAAGTTAAAGTACCCAAGAGCTTTCATTGATAAATCCCTTAAGTTAGCAAAGAAATCATTTTATAGAGTTGAGCCCAAACCTCCCATTGACACAAAGAATCTTTTAGTTCTCCCTTTTAATGATAATTTTACTTTACTTCCCATGTTGCTTAAATCCTTTAATGTAAATTGTGCCTTCAGCAACAATAATGCCATAAAGAATATCTTAATCAGATATTCACCAGAAAATTCTCCTGGGTGCATTTATAAAGTGCCATGTAAAAATTGTGATAAGTTTTATGTTGGTCAGACTGGTATCGATCTTTCTGTTAGACTTATGCAACATAAATACAGTATAAGAACGGGACAAGAATCAAATGCCTTGTTTAATCACGATTAAAACTATGATCATTGTATTGACTGGAGTAATGCCATCTCAGCTATTAACTCTAACTCCATTACCAGGAGAAATATCACTGAATCTTCTATTATCAAATACACAAAGGATTATAATCTTAGTATTAGTGATGATCTATATAAATTAGATAACTTCATTGTTGATAAAATTTGAAATATGATAAGTTTATGAACGCTCGTTGTCTGTCTTGGACGATCGCATGTTTACCAAATGGAGTCCTAGCTTTGTCTCTTCGTTGTATATCAACTGACTGTTATATTTCTCTCTTGTGTCACCCCTGATTATGTGATTATTACACGAAAGTGCACTTGGGAACTTATCGTGTTTCATTTTCCCCGTGGAGTCTTAGGAATATACTTGATCACGCGCAAAATTGTGATCCTTTCCAATATGTATATATATATATATATATATATATATCATACAAAGCTTCAAAAACCAGGATCGAACCCGGGACCACTGCACCACAGGCGGGAATGCTACCGCTAGGCTATGGGCCTGGCCCATGACCTAGTGGTAGCATTCCCGCTTATGGCACAGGGTCCCGGGTTCGACCCTGGCTGTTGGAAGTTTGTATGTTCTATGAGGGTGCGCTTTCGTATTCACTATATTCGTGTATATATATATATATATATATATATATATATATATATATATATATATATATATATTTTTTTTTTTTGCTTTGTCGCTGTCTCCCGCGTTTGCGAGGTAGCGCAAGGAAACAGACCAAAGAAATGGCCCAACCCACCCCCATACACATGTATATACATACGTCCACACACGCAAATATACATACCTACACAGCTTTCCATGGTTTACCCCAGACGCTTCACATGCCTTGATTCAATCCACTGCCAGCACGTCAACCCCGGTATTCCACATCGCTCCAAATCACTCTATTCCTTGCCCTCCTTTCACCCTCCTGCATGTTCAGGCCCCGATCACACAAAATCTTTTTCACTCCATCTTTCCACCTCCAATTTGGTCTCCCTCTTCTTCTCGTTCCCTCCACCTCCGACACATATATTCTCTTGGTCAATCTTTCCTCACTCATTCTCTCCATGTGCCCGAACCATTTCAAAACACCCTCTTCTGCTCTCTCAACCACGCTCTTTTTATTTCCACACATCTCTCTTACCCTTACTTTACTTACTCGATCAAACTACCTCACACCACATATTGTCCTCAAACATCTCATTTCCAGCACATCCATCCTCCTGCGCACAACTCTATCCATAGCCCACGCCTCGCAACCATACAACATTGTTGGAACCACTATTCCTTCAAACATACCCATTTTTGCTTTCCGAGATAATGTTCTCGACTTCCACACATTCTTCAAGGCTCCCAGAATTTTCGCCCCCTCCCCCACCCTATGATCCACTTCCGCTTCCATGGTCCATCCGCTGCCAGATCCACTCCCAGATATCTAAAACACTTCACTTCCTCCAGTTTTTCTCCATTCAAACTCACCTCCCAATTGACTTGACCCTCAACCCTACTGTACCTAATAACCTTGCTCTTATTCACATTTACTCTTAACTTTCTTCTTTCACACACTTTACCAAACTCAGTCACCAGCTTCTGCAGTTTCTCACATGAATCAGCCACCAGCGCTGTATCATCAGCGAACAACAACTGACTCACTTCCCGAGCTCTCTCATCTCCAACAAATGGGAAACATATATATATATATATATATATATATATATATATATATATATATATATATATATATATATATATATATATATATATATATATATATAATATATATATATATATATATATATATATATATATATATATATATATATATATATATATATATATATATATATATATATATATATATATATTCTCCCCAGGTGAGAATATTCCCCCAAAGGCTCAGTCCTTTGTTCTTAACGCTACCTCGCTAACGTGGGAAATGGCGAATAGTCTAACTATATATATATATATATATATATATATATATATATATATATATATATATATATATATAAGTGTGTGTGTATTGACGGACTCTGTATGATTGAGGTTATGCCTCAAATAAGAATATCTCCTTTGGCGAGGCAGTTATGATCATCAGATGACGGTAGAGATTACGGTTCGCCGAAGAAGTTCTCTCTTCAAAGAAGACCATTCTGGCCCGTGAGCTGAATGCGGCGCAAGCCACTACAAGATGGGTCTCATGGCAACATCTTCCGGATGTGGAACAACATACCTCGCTACCATCCCATCCGGTAAAGAGTATATTCTAATTCTTCGTATAATATTTGTGTTTTAAATCCACGAAACTGTTTATCTTCCATAATGTGTTTATTTTCCCCTGATACATCAGCATTTTCCGTGATGATTTCACTTTAGTATTAAGTTACTGCATCACCTCTGCCTTCAGGTTTGATCATCCCAGAGGGCGATGAATTCGCTCTGGTTAGCTCTTGTAACCTGACACACCGCCAATCAAGTTCAATTGCTTTAGCAGGAGAGGGAGAAGTATTCTCGCCTGTGCTGGCTCTCAATTATTGCTTTTCTTTAAGCTGGAATCAGGGACGACTGACATACACAAAAGCTGACTTCAAAAGTCCTCAGGGGAAATAGGGAATGTATGTTATTTCACAGTGTTCCCCCAGCTTGTATCGACTTAAGCTTGAGGGGGTTGTCGTAATATATACTGGGACGCTTCGCTTGCCTCCGATATTTCTGATGATCGTTGTTGATCATCGCTCGCCTCTGCTAATCCACGAAGATGTTTCATAGGCTCCATTGACGCATGCCATTTTCTTATCCTTCTGGCAAATCTTGATGATCTCCTTTGAGTGTTAGTAACCGATAATGAATGTTTCATTCGGTTTTATCTGCCTTTTCTGGAGTCTTGATCATGTTTTCGTGGGTTCTGATAACCTCTTCTGAGTCTCGGATGCCTTTCTCAAACCTGAATGTGTGTTTTCCTTAATTGCAGTAGCTTCTAGTGGTCCCTCGTGGTCTCTCATCGATGTCGAAGAAGATTTCTCATCTTTGATACACTGTGTGTTGCACCGACGGCCCCTCTAAAGGTTACTTGAACTGTGATAACCTGTATTAAACGCCAGTAACCTCATCTGAGCAGTGATCGCTGTTTTCCGAGATCTGCCAACTTGTGTTCAGCTTTGGCGGTTTACACCTATGCATATATATATATATATATATATATATATATATATATATATATATATATATATATATATATATATATATATATATATATACTGTACGATTAAACAACCTAAGCATGGGGCCTTATCTCTGCAACTCTACTATCATACATGGGCCGCCCAAGGTCAGTGCATGGGTTCGAATCCTGGTTGTGGCAGTCAGTTCACAGTCAATCCAGCTGCTCATCAATCCTTAGAGATTGGTCTGTAAAATGGATACCTAGCTCAGGATAGGGTACGTACATATATATAGCTTTAATGAGATGGTCTTAATTAGGACTTCAGTTGCCCGTGCCGTCTCAGCTAACATAAAAGAAAATATAACTTTTTGAACTTACGTATTCTGTCCACAGTCACAATTTCATTGCTTATTTCATCTATCTACCAGTTATATATAATAGAAGTACTTCTTTACATCTTTTTTAACAAGTTTCTTGTCGAATTTCAAGCTATGGTCTTTGGCTGCTCTGTCTATGTATCAATCGACGAAATCTTCATGATTGAAGTTATCAAGCGAACTTAAAGAACTTAACGTTCTGATCAAGTCCCCCCTTACTCTTCTCTCTTCCATAATGGACAAATTCATGCATTGCATTCTCATACTGTTGCTCAGCTCTCCTAGTTTTGATTCCAACTTTGTTGCCCTCCTCTGGACCTCCTCTATTTACTATGTGTACTTTTTTTTATATGTGGGGATGAAACGTGATATCATTATTCGATTAGTGGTCTATGCACGGTGTCTAACCCTCGTACCCATCGATGCTTCATATTTACTTTATTTGCCCTGCAGGCGGCAATCACATTCTAGCATAGACCGTGAAGAGAACCATTATTCCCTCATCAGAATACATTTGATGTGTGTCATGTATTCAGCAGCAAGGAGAGCTTTCGTGCACGCACGCTATCACATCCACTTTACAAAGAGGCAACGGTAGATGAGTGAGGAATAGATTCCGCCTGCTGGGTAATACATACATTCCTCGCAAAGGACTACGCGAATGGAGGACAATATACACGTGGGGTTTAAAGCACCGTCAGCTGGTAATATTTGTGGAGGCAAACGAGATGTGTACAGTGGATGAGGAGGAGATGAAAGCGCAGCTTGTGGAGAGAAATGCGACATATACCCCTCACTTTACGAGCAAAATTGAGAATGTAAAATAAAAACGTTCTTTTAGAGGAACATTGTAAAAAAAGACAAAAAAGACAAAAAGGGAGAATGAACGAGTAATGAAGGACTGCAAAACACTGAGGACTTTGAGTACTGCTAGCGAGGTAAAAACAAAAAAAAAAAGTGTGTTTGGAGTTACTTGAAAGGCAAGTCACACAAAAGCGAGAGAAAAATCTTTAGTGGATGAGATGTGTGGAAAGAGAAGATGGCAACAACTCTACTGCACCTCTCAGAATGTGGAGCTCTTCCCTGTATCATACCAACCTGTACCACTGCAGTGTAGGGGGAACTAAAGCTGCACCAGCATATCATTAAGCTTAGCTTATCTGAAAGGTAATTAGAAATTCAGCCGTGAATATGAAGTAGCATAGTCCGGGGGAGAGAGAGAGAGAGAGAGAGAGAGAGAGAGAGAGAGAGAGAGAGAGAGAGAGAGAGAGAGAGAGAGAGAGAGAGAGAGAGAGAGAGAGAGAGAGAGAGAGAGAGAGAGAGAGAGAGAGAGAGAGAGAGAGAGAGAGAGAGAGAGAGCTAAGGGGGAACACGCTTTTGAAAACTCATGTAGGAGCGAGCATTTTCTGAAAGCCTTCTCCTCAACGAGAGTCGCAACAAAGTTTGCATTCAGCTTTTATGTTTCTAAACCTCGCCTCTAACAGCGAGGTAAGGATGAATGTGGTGTGTTGAGTGGTTGGGGGTAGCGCTCGAGTGTTTGCTGCGGGGGTAAGAGTCAGCTATGCCAGCTAGGGCGAGGAGTTTGCTCGTCTGATATATAGATTTTATCAAGGGGAAGTAAAAATGCAGATAAAAACATGGCATTATTTAATAAAAAAAACGTAGACGCAGAGTCAATTTACGATGTTATCGCTAAAGTTTATTGTGGACGCGTGACATCATTGTTGTAAAAAACGTGTAACAACAAAGTTCAGGGAGAAAAAAGTTGTGTGTACTAGAAAAAAAAAAGGAAATTGTTTATCGATATGGAAAGCAAACTCGATTGTGTAAGCCTGTTCCTGCCTACCATCACCACCACTGTTCAGGCCCACCACACTACCCCCGCAGTATACATTTCTAGTCTTAACGCAAAGCCAGTTTGATGCAAAATGAGACAGAGACACCAAGAGAAACCACGAAACGAAATATTGATCATTAAGTAATGATCTTAAGTTGTTTATCTTGTGGTCTTGTTATCACTAGGAAAAGAAAACTGCAAGGGGAAAAAGTAACAAAGTGCTTACATGAATACCATGAATGAAAAAATAAAAAAAAAGGTGAAAAGAGGTGAAAAAGAGGGCAAATGAGAGTTGGGGTGAGAAAGTATCATTAAATCTTAGGGAGAATAAAAAGATGTTCTGGAAGGAGGTAAATAAAGTGCGTAAGACAAGGGAGCAAATGGGAACTTCAGTGAAGGGCGCAAATGGGGAGGTGATAAGAAGTAGTGGTGATGTGAGAAGTAGATGGAGTGAGTATTTTGAGGGTTTGTTGAATGTGTTTGATGATAGAGTGGCAGATATAGGGTGTTTTGGTCGAGGTGGTGTGCAAAGTGAGAGGGTTAGGGAAAATGATTTGGTAAACAGAGAAGAGGTAGTAAAAGCTTTGCGGAAGATGAAAGCCGGCAAGGCAGCAGGTTTGGATGGTATTGCAGTGGAATTTATTAAAAAAGGGGGTGACAGTATTATTGACTGGTTGGTAAGGTTATTTAATGTATGTATGACTCATGGTGAGGTGCCTGAGGATTGGCGGAATGCGTGCATAGTGCCATTGTACAAAGGCAAAGGGGATAAGAGTGAGTGCTCAAATTACAGAGTTATATGTTTCTTGAGTATTCCTGGTAAATTATATGGCAGGGTATTGATTGAGAGGGTGAAGGCATGTACAGAGAATCAGACTGGGGAAGAGCAGTTTGGCTTCAGAAGTGGTAGAGGATGTGTGGATCAGGTGTTTGCTTTGAAGAATGTATGTGAGAAATACTTAGAAAAGCAAATGGATTTGTATGTAGCATTTATGGATCTGGAGAAGGCATATGATAGAGTTGATAGAGATGCTCTGTGGAAGGTATTAAGAATATATGGTGTGGGAGGCAAGTTGTTAGAAGCAGTTAAAAGTTTTTATCGAGGATGTAAGGCATGTGTACGTGTAGGAAGAGAGGAAA
The DNA here is from genome assembly GCF_036320965.1 of Panulirus ornatus. Classification (NCBI taxonomy): domain Eukaryota; kingdom Metazoa; phylum Arthropoda; class Malacostraca; order Decapoda; family Palinuridae; genus Panulirus; species Panulirus ornatus. The sequence goes on along the minus strand of NC_092237.1, from coordinate 19,365,707 downwards.
GTGATTGGTTCTCAGTGAATGTAGGTTTGCGGCAGGGGTGTGTGATGTCTCCATGGTTGTTTAATTTGTTTATGGATGGGGTTATTAGGGAGGTGAATGCAAGAGTTTTGGAAAGAGGGGCAAGTATGAAGTCTGTTGGGGATGAGAGAGCTTGGGAAGTGAGTCAGTTGTTGTTCGCTGATGATACAGCGCTGGTGGCTGATTCATGTGAGAAACTGCAGAAGCTGGTGACTGAGTTTGGTAAAGTGTGTGAAAGAAGAAAGTTAAGAGTAAATGTGAATAAGAGCAAGGGAATTAGATACAGTAGGGTTGAGGGTCAAGTCAATTGGGAGGTAAGTTTGAATGGAGAGAAACTGGAGGAAGTGAAGTGTTTTAGATATCTGGGAGTGGATCTGGCAGCGGATGGAACCATGGAAGCGGAAGTGAATCATAGGGTGGGGGAGGGGGCGAAAATCCTGGGAGCCTTGAAGAATGTGTGGAAGTCGAGAACATTATCTCGGAAAGCAAAAATGGATATGTTTGAAGGAATAGTGGTTCCAACAATGTTCTATGGTTGCGAGGCGTGGGCTATGGATAGAGTTGTGCGCAGGAGGATGGATGTGCTGGAAATGAGATGTTTGAGGACAATGTGTGGTATGAAGTGGTTTGATCGAGTAAGTAACGTAAGGGTAAGAGAGATGTGTGGAAATAAAAAGAGCGTGGTTGAGAGAGGAGAAGAGGATGTTTTGAAATGGTTTGGGCACATGGAGAGAATGAGTGGGGAAAGATTGACCAAGAGGATATATGTGTCGGAGGTGGAGGGAACGAGGAGAAGTGGGAGACCAAATTGGAGGTGGAAAGATGGAGTGAAAAAGATTTTGTGTGATCGGGGCCTGAACATGCAGGAGGGTGAAAGGCGGGCAAGGAATAGAGTGAATTGGATCGATGTGGTATACCGGGGTTGACGTGCTGTCAGTGGATTGAATTAGGGCATGTGAAGCGTCTGGAGTAAACCATGGAAAGCAGTGTAGGTATGTATATTTGCGTGTGTGGACGTATGTATATACATGTGTATGGGTGTGGGTTGGGCCATTTCTTTCGTCTGTTTCCTTGCGCTACCTCGCAAACGCGGGAGACAGCGACAAAGCAAAAAAAAAAAAAAAAAAAATATATATATATATATATATATATATATATATATATATATATATATATATATATATATATATATATATATATATATATATATATATATAAGACAAGGGGGCAAATGGGAACTTCAGTGAAGGGGACTAATGGGGAGGTGATAACAAGTAGTGGTGATGTGAGAAGGAGATGGAGTGAGTATTTTGAAGGTTTGTCGAATGTGTTTGATGATAGAGTGGTAGATATAGGGTGTTTTGGTCGAGGTGGTGTGCAAAGTGAGAGGGTCAGGGAAAATGATTTGGTAAACAGAAAAGAGGCAGTAAAAGCTTTGCGGAAGATGAAAGCCGGCAAGGCAGCAGGTTTGGATGGTATTGCAGCGGAATTTATTAAAAAAAGGGGGTGACTGTATTGTTGACTGGTTAGTAAGGTTATGTAATGTATGTATGATTCATGGTGAGGTGCCTGAGGATTGGTGGAATGCGTGCATAGTGCCATTGTACAAGGCAAAGGGGATAAGAGTGAGTGCTCAAACTACAGAGGTATAAGTTTGTTGAGTATTCCTGGTAAATTATATGGGAGGGTATTGATTGAGAGGGTGAAGGCAAGTGCAGAGCATCAGATTGGGGAAGAGCAGTGTGGTTTCAGAAAAGCAAATGTATTTGTATGTAGCATTTATGTATCTGGAGATGGCATATGATAGAGTTGATAGAGATGCTCTGTGGAAGGTACTAAGAACATATGGTATGGGGGGCAAGTTGTTAGAAGCAGTTAAAAGTTTTTATCGAGGATATAAGGCATGTGTACGTGTAGGAAGAGAGGAAAGTGATTTGTTCTCAGTGAATGTAGGTTTGCGGCAGGGGTGTGTGATGTCTCCATGGTTGTTTAATTTGTTTATGGATGGGGTTGTTAGGGAGGTGAATGCAAGACTTTTGGAGAGAGGGGCAAGTATGAAGTCTGTTGGGGATGAGAGAGCTTGGGAAGTGAGTCAGTTGTTGTTCGCTGATGATACAGCGCTGGTGGGTGATTCATGTGAGAAACTGCAGAAGCTGGTGACTGAGTTTGGTAAAGTGTGTGAAAGAAGAAAGTTAAGAGTAAATGTGAATAAGAGCAAGGTTATTAGGTACAGTAGGGTTGAGGGTCAAGTCAATTGGGAGGTAAGTTTGAATGGAGAAAAACGAGAAATTAAAGAGTTATATATATATCTGGGAGTGGATCTGGCAGCGGATGGAACCATGGAAGCGGAAGTGAATCATAGGGTGGGGAAGGGGGCGAAAATCCTGGAAGCCTTGAAGAATTTGTGGAAGTCGAGAACATTATCTCGGATAGCAAAATTGGGTATGTTTGAAGGAATAGTGGTCCCAAAAATGTTGTATGGTTGCAAGGCTTGGGCTATAGATAGAGTTGTGCGCAGGAGGGTGGATGTGCTGGAAATGAGATGTGTGAGGACTATATGTGGTGTGAGGTGGTTTGATCGAGTAAGTAATGTAAGGGTAAGAGAGATGTGTGGAAATATAAAAGAGCGTGGTTGAGAGAGCAGAAGAGGGTGTTTTGAAATGGTTTGGGCATATGGAGAGAATGAGTGAGGAAAGATTGACCAAGAGGATATATGTGTCGGAGGTGGAGCGAACGAGAAATGGGAGACCGAATTGAAAGTGGAAAGATGGAGTGAAAAACATTTTGAGTGATCGGGGCCTGAACATGCAGGAGGGTGAAAGGCAGGAAAGGAATAGAGTGAATTGGATCGATGTGGTATACCGGGGTCGACGTGCTGTCAATGGATTGCATCAGGGCATGTGAAGCGTCTGGGGTAAACCATGGAAAGTGTGTGGGGTCTGGATGTGGAAAGGGAGCTGTGGTTACCCATTTACTTGAAGGCTATTCTGATATTTTCCAGCAGACCTTTATCCTAATATGGGATTCGGTCGACAGGTTAATGCTTTTCATTTTCCACTTCGCTCACGACTTATGCATCATCTCCAAACCTATTCGCTTAGGCACACATACCTTGATGCCTGTCAATTACATAGATCAAGAAAAATTCCGCTTGTCACCTCAACCCATTTGAAGAAGGATTTTCTGACATGAGTCCATTGTTCCTTTCCACTAAGATACTATTCTCTCTATTGAAGTAGTTTCTCCCAAATTCTTACCCCGTGATTTAACTTCTTGATAAGCTTCTCATGTGGTATAGTGTTAAATGCTTCCTGGCATTCTATATACAAACAATCTACCCAGCTATCTCTTTAGTCTACGACAAAGCTCACTCTCTCTTAGAAACCTAAGGGGTTTGTTACACTTGCCCCCTTTCCCTAAAACCATGCTTTTTCTACGTTGGAGGTTCCAGTCACGGATAAAAGTCCACTTTAAGGTAGGGCCTTAATAGAAATATGAATATCTGAGGGATGATGACCAGATATCATTAAGATAGGAAAGAGCATCGCCAGTTGGACTCGCCTTACGAAAACCATACTGGTGATTGGAGAGAGGAATTCAAGATGGTTAAGGATATGGGAATTGAGGAGGGATTCAAAGACTTTGGAAGCAGCAAATGTCAAAGTAATGAGACGATAATTAGAGTGGCTGGAACGGTCACCCTTCTGGTAGATGGAATGTACCAACGCATGCTTCCAAGAAGGTTAAGTTCTGGTCTTTAAACAGTAACGAAACTGAGGAGCAAACACAGTGCACCTTCAGAGGTATGCTGTTATAGTACACGGTGATGGATGCCATCAGGCCTTGCTGGTGTCCAAAGAGAAGCACTTTTCAGATAGTCCGAAAATAGATTGAGGGAAGGGACATAGGATTAGTAAGAAGAGCATCAGGGAGTGAAGGGATGTTAAGAGTCATCCATTATGGAGTTAGAGCAGATATGAGAACCAGAGAAAGTTAATTTGTCCACGTGAGAGACAGATATAATACCGTAAAAAAAAGAAAACGAAAGGTTGAGTGACAGAAGTTGTTAGTAATGCCCTTACCTAAAGACCAGAGGTACCTAATAGTGGATATAGATAATGTGCTTGTGATTATGGGCACTGATAAATGCTCGATGGGAGTCGGTGGAAGGAGAGTTTTTCAAGCTTGATATGCCTGAACCTTTGCTTAGATGGCCTCTGAATTGGAACGGTTCAACAATGGACTGGATGAAGTGGTCGTCTCGGAGGAAGGGGTGATAAATGCTTCCATCCCCGCAACAATGCGTTTGGTGGAAAGAGAGGCATCGCCACGTAAGAGACAGCAATTTACCCAAGAAAAGTCAGAAAAGAGTTTACGTAAGTTATTCCAGTCAGCTTTGTTGAGGTGCCAATATTTACATGTAAGAGAAGCTGCTTGAGGGAAGTGCCCTTAAAATGAATGCCTTTATGAGAGTGTACCCAGTTGAACCAATTGAGGGTGAGAGTGTGTAGCTACAGTGCAGGATTGGAGGTGATAAACAGATCCAAATTATTACGAGAGTAGTCACAGCGGACAGGGATGTGGGTGGTGTAGGTGACAATTTACTTTAGATCATTTGTCTCTTAGGTAATTCTTTTCTGTAAAAAATCGTCCATTTGTTTGTTGTTTGTCTTTTCTGGACCTATATACATAACACTCGTCATTAGGAACGGTCTGTAGTTCATTGTCTCTTTCGGTCTTTTCTCTCATAGTTAGGTATGATGTTCGCCCTCTACCATTGTCTTGGCACTCTACATCTCTTCAGCTACATATTGAACGCGTCTTCAACACCTGTGGTGAAATGCCATCAGGATCACGAGCCTTGTATGGGTCAAGTACTTTAAGCATTCTGTTGATGTATTTCCTAGTTATCTTAATGTTTTCCAAAACTTCCTCCCGATGCCATCTCATGGGTGTTAGGGTTATAGTGTATTCCACTTGAAAACACCTTTGGAATTCTCATTCGATTTCTCAATAGTTCTACCGTCGGAATCCCTAAACCTGACTATCTGCACTCGAGTTGACAACTGACACCTGATGAATTCATAAAATGTTTCGTAATTTCTCGTCTTTTCCACAGTATTCTTTTCAAAGCTTTTTTGTTGCTCCTTTCATATCCTGATGTACACGTTCCTTGCTCTCTTATGCTTTGCAAATGCTGGCTAGCTGGAGTACCGTCCAAGTCTTCATCACTGCACACCTCGGAATTCCTTTGTCTTTTCATGTTTTATCATACCTTTCTTTCATCATTCTTGCAGTTCCCTTTCCATCTAAGACAAGAAGCACACATGCCTCGACATCTTCGTTGTAAATCTCACAGAAGCTTTTACCGCAAAGCCTCGGTTCCTGGCGACAGAACTCCATTTCCCAATCAATGTTACCAAATTTACCAATGTCACCAAAATTGCTGAGGTATATGCAGTTTCTACAGTCATATCTCCTCTTTAGGTTTCGTCTTGCCTCTGTTCCTAGAACGACCTCTTTTAGCACGTAGTTAAACTTGAGCATTGCATGATCACATTCCCAATCGATGTATCATGTGTAATATTCTCAACACCTATACTAGTATATGTGAAGATAGTAATGGTAGTGTATCAGTCCCACTCGTCTTTGTGTACTCACTGACATATTGATGCAGGAAATTTACATGTATACATTATAAAGACTTGTGGCTCCATGTATGTGCGTGTTTATGTATTTAATAGTAGATAAATTGTAATAATGAACAGTTCATTGAATTCAGGCAGCCATTCAGCTGCAGAAGCACAGTTGCGATGTTGCACAGTTTAGAAAAGTAGGAGGTCATGACACTGACTGGTTCAACAATCATTAAAGAGCTTAAGATCAACTTAGGGCTGTGTGTGTGTGTGTGTGTGTGTGTGTGTGTGTGTGTGTGTGTGTGTGTGTGTGTGTGAGTGTGTGTGTGTTTATGTGTGTGTGTGTGTGTGTGTGTGTGTGTGTGTGTGTGTGTGTGTGTGTGTGTGTGTTCTAGACGTATACAGAGACAATAGGAAACTTACCTAGTATGAAAAAAACTGTTATTTTTATGGAGAAGGAGATTTACCATTTGTTCCACGTAAATTTTCATAAGTTTAGTAAGTTTTTGTTAGATAATCAAGATGGATTTAGCTTTAAGAGGTTTCTGTGATCTCAGATTCGACGTAGATAATCCATTGGTAATATGGATTATCAGATATCTCCAGCTGGGATGATCATATCCTGGGAGGAGCTTAGAGGAATTTCACTTCAAGGCAATACTACCGTTCCTCAGATAATCCACGGTGGATGAACGAGCTACCTGGAGGACGACTTGCTCGAGTATCAAGTCCAAATTGAGATTTATATTAAGGAAGTCATTTCAAAACAGGAGGATGAGGCAACTGGCCTGAGACTATTTCGATACCTTGATAGATTCGTTGATCATACAGGCAAGCGAATGGCAGTATAATTTACTGAAGAAGGGGAGTATGCAAGATTCTAGTATCTTGTTATAACATACTTCCCTGTTTGTATGCAGGGATGACTTGAGTTAAAAAAAAAAGCATTCCAAACTGAATAAGAGTGTTTAAGTAAATGGTTACAGTCTTTGCTTGAAGGTATTTCAGTAGAGGGGAGTAAGTCTGACCTGATATTGTTAGTAAATAATCAATGAACCAACCAGCGATTATATACGATATTCAATATTCAAACTTTTATTCTCAAGAGCAAAGGAACCTCAACCACTGGTCAACCAGATGCCTGCACTATAGCCACCACTTAACTGTGATTCTCACAGTTTAGGGAGTCGAACCCTATCTGCTTCATTATTAGGGTAAAATCCGTATCATTGCACCTCTGTAGCTGCTGCATCAGTTGACTAATGGTCCTCATTTTATGTCCTCAAATCATTGTTAGGACGTCAGGTTGCACTTCTATGCGTAAAAAAAATGCAGACTTGCTGACGGGCTTTAATTTGTAAATATTTCTATGTTTTATATGCTTATAGTTACATCACAAGGCTGTGAGAACTGAAATTAGTCTTAGAGCACAAATTCCCATGTCATCTATCTCCTGTAATATTTTTGTGAGTATACATGATAAGGAGATCGCCTGAACACAGGCTCTAAGGAGGAGGCTAGATCGATGTTGCGTTGCATAAAGGAGAGAGAGAGAGAGAGAGAGAGAGAGAGAGAGAGAGAGAGAGAGAGAGAGAGAGAGAGAGAGAGAGAGAGAGAGAGAGAGAGAGAGAGAGAGAGAGAGAGAGAGAGAGAGAGAGAGAGAGAGAGAGAGAGAGAGAGAGAGAGAGATTATTGCTTTCTTACTGCTCGAGTTTACATCACGATTGACGAGGCAGTATTACTGGGAATACAGACAGTCTCATTAGCTCATTCCAAGGGAGTCTATATTTCCCTGGTACTGGAAGTAGCGCAGCCTCGGATTGCAGTGTCCTTTCTTTAGGTCCTGGGTAATACCAAGAGTCTTTTATAGATAATGGTCCTGGTGTAATGATAGATACAAAAATAGCTAGATTGATAGATAAATAGATTACGAGAAAGAAAGTACACCTAGGGGTGAAAGAATACTTCCCACGCATTCCTCGCGTGTCGTAGAAAGCGACTAGAGGGGACGGGAGCGGGGGGCCAGAAATCCTCCCCTACTTGTATTTTTTTTTCTAACTTTCTAAAATGGGAAACAGAAGAAGGAGTCACGCGGGGAGTGCTCATCCTCCTCGAAGGCTCAGATTGGGGTGCCTAAATGTGTGTGGATGTAACCAAGATGTGAAAAAAGGAGAGATAGGTAGTATGTTTGAGGAAAGGAATCTGGATGTTTTGGCTCTGAGTGAAACGAAGCTCAAGGGTAAAGGGGAAGAGTGGTTTGGGAATGTCTTGGAAGTAAAAATCAGGGGTTAGTGAGAGGACAAGAGCAAGGGAAGGAGTAGCACTACTCCTGAAACAGGTGTTGTGGGAGTATGTGATAGAATGTAAAAAAGTAAATTCTCGATTAATACGGGTAAAACTGAAAGTTGATGGAGAGAGATGGGTGATTATTGGTGCATATGCACCGGGGCATGAGAAGAAAGATCATGAGAGGCAAGTGTTTTGGGAGCAGCTGAATGAGTGTGTTAGTGGTTTTGATGCACGAGACCGGGTTATAGTGATGAGTGATTTGAATGCAAAGGTGAGTAATGTGGCAGTTGAGGGAATAATTGGCATACATGGGGTGTTCAGTGTTGTAAATGGAAATGGTGAAGAGCTTGTAGATTTATGTGCAGAAAAAGGACTGATGATTGGGAATACCTGGTTTAAAAAGCGAGATATACATAAGTATACTTATGTAAGTAGGAGAGATGGCCAGAGAGCGTTATTGGATTACGTGTTAATTGACAGGCGCGCGAAAGAGAGACTTTTGGATGTTAATGTGCTGAGAGGTGCAACTGGAGGGATGTCTGATCATTATCTTGTGGAGGCTAAGGTGAAGATTTGTATGGGTTTTCAGAAAAGAAGAGTGAATGTTGGGGTGAAGAGGGTGGTGAGAGTAAGTGAGCTTGGGAAGGAGACTTGTGTGAGGAAGTACCAGGAGAGACTGAGTACAGAATGGAAAAAGGTGAGAACAATGGAAGTAAGGGGAGTGGGGGAGGAATGGGATGTATTTAGGGAATCAGTGATGGATTGCGCAAAAGATGCTTGTGGCATGAGAAGAGTGGGAGGTGGGTTGATTAGAAAGGGTAGTGAGTGGTGGGATGAAGAAGTAAGAGCATTAGTGAAAGAGAAGAGAGAGGCAATTGGACGATTTTTGCAGGGAAAAATGCAATTGAGTGGGAGATGTATAAAAGAAAGAGACAGGAGGTCAAGAGAAAGGTGCAAGAGGTGAAAAAAAGGGCAAATGAGAGTTGGGGTGAGAGAGTACCATTAAATTTTAGGGAGAATAAAAAGATGTTTTGGAAGGAGGTAAATAAAGTCCGTAAGACAAGGGAGCAAATGGGAACTTCAGTGAAGGGCGCAAATGGGGAGGTGATAAGAAGTAGTGGTGATGTGAGAAGGAGATGGAGATGAGTATTTTGAAGGTTTGTTGAATGTGTTTGATGATAGAGTGGCAGATATAGGGTGTTTTGGTCGAGGTGGTGTGCAAAGTGAGAGGGTTAGGGAAAATGATTTGGTAAACAGAGAAGAGGTAGTAAAAGCTTTGCGGAAGATGAAAGCCGGCAAGGCAGCAGGTTTGGATGGTATTGCAGTGGAATTTATTAAAAAAGGGGGTGACTGTATTGTTGACTGGTTGGTAAGGTTATTTAATGTATGTATGACTCATGGTGAGGTGCCTGAGGATTGGCGGAATGCTTGCATAGTGCCATTGTACAAAGGCAAAGGGGATAAGAGTGAGTGCTCAAATTACAGAGGTATAAGTTTGTTGAGTATTCCTGGTAAATTATATGGGAGGGTATTGATTGAGAGGGTGAACGCATGTACAGAGCATCAGATTGGGGAAGAGCAGTGTGGTTTCAGAAGTGGTAGAGGATGTGTGGATCAGGTGTTTGCTTTGAAGAATGTATGTGAGAAATACTTAGAAAAGCAAATGGATTTGTATGTAGCATTTATGGATCTGGAGAAGGCATATGATAGAGTTGATAGAGATGCTCTGTGGAAGGTATTAAGAATATATGTTGTGGGAGGCAAGTTGTTAGAAGCAGTGAAAAGTTTTTATCGAGGATGTAAGGCATGTGTACGTGTAGGAAGAGAGGAAAGTGATTGGTTCTCAGTGAATGTAGGTTTGCGGCAGGGGTGTGTGATATCTCCATGGTTGTTTAATTTGTTTATGGATGGGGTTGTTAGGGAGGTGAATGCAAGAGTTTTGGAAAGAGGGGCAAGTATGAAGTCTGTTGGGGATGAGAGAGCTTGGGAAGTGAGTCAGTTGTTGTTCGCTGATGATACAGCGCTGGTGGCTGATTCATGTGAGAAACTGCAGAAGCTGGTGACTGAGTTTGGTAAAGTGTGTGAAAGAAGAAAGTTAAGAGTAAATGTGAATAAGAGCAAGGTTATTAGGTACAGTAGGGTTGAGGGTCAAGTCAATTGGGAGGTGAGTTTGAATGGAGAAAAACTGGAGGAAGTGAAGTGTTTTAGATATCTGG
>NC_092237.1:19325548-19350548 GCF_036320965.1 Panulirus ornatus | reverse complement strand
TATCTATAAATCTATAATATCTATAACAAATATACACTAAATAAAAATATAATATATAATAAAATGAAATTAATCAAAATATATATATCAATATAAATTCTAACAAATAATCAGCGGATTGAAAGGAAGTTTGGATCGGGGTGTTTGCTTTGAAGAATGTAAGTGAAGACACTACTTAAGAAAAAGTCACAAGATTTAGTATTGATTAGACAATTATGGATCTTTGGCAGGAGAAGCGGCATATGAAATGAGGGCTTTTGGGGGCGAGAGCAGGACAGGGCAGGTGGGCTCTGGAGGTTGCAAGTATTATAGAGGATAAGTATATTGTCAAGTGTGGTTGGCGACCGTAAGACCACCAGTAGTTGATAAATCGAAGATACATAGCATGAACATACTAAAATTATATAATCTATAGATTATAAATAAAAATTACTTTCAATTTATTATTAAACAATATAATATTATAACAAATAATATTACATATATAATAATATAATTAACAGTGAACATGATCAATCATTAAAATTACATTAACAATCACCAACCGCCCACGCCACAAACCACGTGCCCTCATACCCCGCAATTAGAAAAACCTTCCTCCGCTCCGCTTCCAGTACAACCACATATAATGACACCCCAGAACACCTTTCAGCTCTTCCCGAGTCAAGTGAACACCGATCCCATACATTAAAAGCTTCCGTTTTATATAGCAAACACCAGTAGAAACCCCAAAGAATAAACAGCAGTTTAATAACTTGCGGACCCAGCCCGCTATAATGGAAAGCCGGCGCAAGACAGACTACTTATTTTTCGATAGATCAATGTTGCCAGACATATTAGAATCGCAGTAATCAACCAGCGCTTTGTGTGGCTGCTATCAAGTGAGACACTGCAGGCAGTGGTACTGAGGTTTGGTAAAGTGAGTGAAAGAAGAAAGCTAAGAGTAAATTAAAAAAGAGCACAAGGTAATTAAGGTGCAGTAGGGATAGAGGGTCAAGTCAATTGGAGGATTAAGTTTGAATGGAGAAAAATGTGAGCAGTTGTGTATGAAATTGTCAGCATGCAAGACAGCACAGATTACATGTCGTACTCTCAGATTGTCGGGCTTGAATGAGAAGTGCTAGAGAGTCAGTGTGTCTGAGATGAGTGTGAACCCAGCGTGCTGCGGGAGTACGAGGTGAGGAGAAGGTATGTCTAACTATCTTAACATAGAAGTATGGACGACACAATCTGCTATGAGTGTCAGGTTCCTAAGGTTCACATGTCGGTGGTAGTGGAGATGGGGTAGTCAGGACTTTTCTCACTGGATAAGTGAGGTACGTACAGTACATGTATCTTTGGTATGTATGAGAGAGTCTAGGAGAGTACTCTTGGTTATTCGACAGCGATAGGTTTTAGTGGTTATACTGTTTATACAATGGTATTAACATAAATATGAACAGAATTTAACGAATGTTTTCATGTTTATTAGATGTTATATATGTATTTTTATTATTATAGACTTTTTGTACATTATGTATTATTGTAATACATAAGTATTATATTTTTTCAAGTTGAAACGATATAGTATATTTATTTTTATAGATCTTCCATGGATAGGAGATAATAGACGTAGCTTGTCGGATGATTGGAAATAGCGTAGGGTGGCGCGTGTCTCACGAGTGTTGCATAGCGTGGTTCTGATCTTTTGTGGTAGAACTCGTCGCTCTGGTGGCTAAGAGTTCCTTGTGGAGGGGGGTCTCTGGTAGGTGTGTATGGAGCAGGGGAGCTGTTTTGATATACCTCGCACACATGAGGGGGGAGGGGATGTTATTCCATGTGTGGCGGGTAGCGATGTGAATGAATAAAGGCAGTGTGAATTGTGTGCATGTGTAATATATGTATGTGTCTGTGTTGTATATATATGCGTACATTGAGATGTATGGTATGTATATTTGCGTATGTGGACGTGCATGTATATACATGTGTTGGGGATGGTTGGGCCATTTCTTTCGTCTCTTTCCTTGTGCTAACCTCACAAACGCGGGAGACCGACAAAGCAAAATAAATAAATAAATAAATATATATATATATATATATATATATAATATATATATATAATATATATATATATAATATATAATATATAATATATATATACATATATATATGTTTTCTTTTTTTTTTATACTTTGTCGCTGTCTCTCGCGTTTGCGAGGTAGCGCAAGGAAACAGACGAAAGAAATGGCCCAACCCCCCCCATACACATGTATATACATACGTCCACACACGCAAATATACATACCTACACAGCTTTCCATGGTTTACCCCAGACGCTTCACATGCCTTGCTTCAATCCACTGACAGCACGTCAACCCCGGTATACCACATCGCTCCAATTCACTCTATTCCTTGCCCTCCTTTCACCCTCCTGCATGTTCAGGCCCCGATCACACAAAATCTTTTTCACTCCATCTCTCCACCTTCAATTTGGTCTCCCTCTTCTCCTTGTTCCCACCACCTCCGACACATATATCCTCTTGGTCAATCTTTCCTCACTCATCCTCTCCATGTGCCCAAACCACTTCAAAACACCCTCTTCTGCTCTCTCAACCACGCTCTTTTTATTTCCACACATCTCTCTTACCCTTACGTTACTCACTCGATCAAACCACCTCACACCACACATTGTCCTCAAACATCTCATTTCCAGCAAATCCAACCTCCTGCGCACATCTCTATCCATAGCCCACGCCTCGCAACCATACAACATTGTTAGAACCACTATTCCTTCAAACATACCCATTTTTGCTTTCCGAGATAATGTTCTCGACTTCCACACATTCTTCAAGGCCCCCAGGATTTTCGCCCCCTCCCCCACCCTATGATCCACTTCCGCTTCCATGGTTCCATCCGCTGCCAGATCCACTCCCAGATATCTAAAACACTTCACTTCCTCCAGTTTTTCTCCATTCAAACTCACCTCCCAATTGACTTGACCCTCAACCCTACTGTACCTAATAACCTTGCTCTTATTCACATTTATTCTTAACTATATATATATATATATATATATATATATATATATATATATATATATATATATATATATATATATATATATATATATATATATATATCCCTGGGGATAGGGGAGAAAGAATACTTCCCACGTATTCCCTGCGTGTCGTAGAAGGCGACTAAAAGGGGAGGGAGCGGGGGGCTGGAAATCCTCCCCTCTCGTTTTTTTTTTTTTTTTTTTTTTTTTTTTTTTTTCCAAAAGAAGGAACAGAGAATTCGGCCAGGTGAGGGTATTCCCTCAAAGGCCCAGTCCTCTGTTCTTAACGCTACCATCGCTAATGCGGGAAATGGCGAATAGTTTGAAAGAAAAAAAAAAAATATATATATATATATATATATATATATATATATATATATATATATATATACATATATATATATATATATATATATATATATATATATATATATATATATATATATATATATATATATATATATATATATATATATATATATATATATATATATATATATTGTCCTCAAACATCTCATTTCCAGCTCATCCACCCTCCTCTGCACAGTATCCATAGCCCACGCCTCGCAACCATACAACATTGTTGGAAACACTATTCCTTTAAACATACCCATTTTTGGTTTCCGAGATAATGTTTTCGACTTCCACACATTCTTCAAGGCTCCCAGAATTTTCACCCCCTCCCCCAGCCTATGATTCACTTTCGCTTCCATGGTTACATCCGCTGCCAAATCCACTCCCAGATATCTAAAACACTTCACTTCCTCTAGTTTTTCTCCATTCAAACTTACCTCCAAATAGACTTGACCCTCAACCCTACTATACCTAATAACCTTGCTCTTATTCGAGTAAGTAATGATAAGGTAAGAGAGATGTGTGGTAATGAAAAGAGTGTGGTTGAGAGAGCAGAAGAGGGTATTTTCAATTGGTTTGGTCCCTTGGAGAGAATGAGTGAGGAAAGATTGACAAAGAGAATAAATATATCAGAGGTAGATGGAACGAGGAGAAGTGGGAGACCAAATTGAAGGTGGAAAGGTGAAGTGAAAAAGATTTTGAATGATCGGGGCATGAACATGCAGTCATGCAAGGAATAGAGTGAATTGGAACGATGTGGTATACCGGGGTCGACGAGCTGTCAATGGATTGAACCAGGGCATGTGAAGCGTCTGGGGTAAACCATGGAAAGTTCTGTGGGGCTTGGATGTGGAAAGGGAGCTGTGGTTTCGGTGCATTATTACATGACAGCTAGAGACTGAGTGTGAAGGAATCTGGCCTTTGCTGGATTTTCGTAGCGCTACCTCGCACACATGAAGGGGGAGATGGTTGTTATTTCCTGTGTGGCGAGGTGTCGATGAAAATGAATAAAGGCAGACAGTATGAATTATGTACACGTGTATATATGTATATGTCTGTGTGTGTATATATATGTATACGTTGGGATGTATAGGTATGTATATTTGCGTGTGTGGACGTGTATGTATATACATATGTATGTGGGTGGGATGGGCCATTCTTTCGTCTGTTTCCTTGCGCTACCTCGCTAACGCGGGAGACAGCGACAAAGGAGAATAAAAAAGAAATATATAAATAATATATATATATATATATATATATATATATATATATATATATATATATATATATATATATAAGTTCATAAATCTTAAGAGATAGGTATATGCAATCACTGACGGAATGATTTGGAGAGTTTGAGGGAGAGAAAAAATGATCTCCAGTGCAAATAAAAGCCCTTCGGTTTTATTGGAAAACGAAGAATAGAAGAACGAGGTTTGGTTCAATGAAAAGAGGATGGAGGGCTTGGAAGAATTTACATATCTAGTTAGTATACTGAGGAAGGATGGGGTGCAAAATCTATAGTGGCTGAATATATACATTTTGTTATAGTTTTACGAGTCCGAGGCCGGTCATGGTAGGAAAGAGGATGTATATATATATATATATATATATATATATATATATATATATATATATATATATATATATATATATATATATATATATATACGTATATATATATATTTTTTTTTTTTTTTTATACTTTGTCGCTGTCTCCCGCGTTTGCGAGGTAGCGCAAGGAAACAGACGAAAGAAATGGCCCAACCCCCCCCATACACATGTACATACACACGTCCACACACGCAAGTATACATACCTACACAGCTTTCCATGGTTTACCCCGGACGCTTCACATGCCTTGATTCAATCCACTGACAGCACGTCAACCCCGGTATACCACATCGCTCCAATTCACTCTATTCCTTGCCCTCCTTTCACCCTCCTGCATGTTCAGGCCCCGATCACACAAAATCCTTTTCACTCCATCTTTCCACCTCCAATTTGGTCTCCCTCTTCTCCTCGTTCCCTCCACCTCCGACACATATATCCTCTTGGTCAATCTTTCCTCACTCATTCTCTCCATGTGCCCAAACCATTTCAAAACACCCTCTTCTGCTCTCTCAACCACGCTCTTTTTATTTCCACACATCTCTCTTACCCTTACGTTACTTACTCGATCAAACCACCTCACACCACACATTGTCCTCAAACATCTCATTTCCAGCACATCCATCCTCCTGCGCACAACTCTATCCATAGCCCACGCCTCGCAACCATACAACATTGTTGGAACTACTATTCCTTCAAACATACCCATTTTTGCTTTCCGGGATAATGTTCTCGACTTCCACACATTTTTCAAGGCTCCCAAAATTTTCGCCCCCTCCCCCACCCTATGATCCACTTCCGCTTCCATGGTTCCATCCGCTGACAGATCCACTCCCAGATATCTAAAACACTTCACTTCCTCCAGTTTTTCTCCATTCAAACTCACCTCCTAATTGACTTGACCCTCAACCCTACTGTACCTAATAACCTTGCTCTTATTCACGTTTACTCTTAACTTTCTTCTTCCACACACTTTACCAAACTCCGTCACCAGCTTCTGCAGTTTCTCACATGAATCAGCCACCAGCGCTGTATCATCAGCGAACAACAACTGACTCACTTCCCAAGCTCTCTCATCCCGAACAGACTTCATGCTTGCCCCTATTTCCAAAACTCTTGCATTCACCTCCCTAACAACCCATCCATAAACAAATTAAACAACAATTTTGCGCGTGATCAAGATATTCCTATGAGTCCACGTGGAAAATGAAACACGATAACTTCCCAAGTGCACTTCCGTGTGATAATCACATCATTGGAGACACAAGAGAGAAATATAACAGTCAATATATATACATCGAAGAGACGAAGTGACGACGCCATTTGGTAAACATGTGATTGTCAAAATGGCGTCCTAGCTTCGTCTCTTCGATGTATATCAACTGACTGTTATATTTCTCTCTTGTGTCTCACCTAAGGATGTGATTATTAGACGAAAGTACACTTGGGAACTTATCGTGTTTCATTTTCCCCGTGGACTCAGGAAAATATATATATATATATATATATATATATATATATATATATATATATTTATATATATATATATATACATATATATATATATATATATATATATATGTATTTCTATTTATTTTGCTTTGTCGCTGTCTCCCGCGTTTGCGAGGTAGCGCAAGGAAACAGACGAAAGAATGGCCCAACCCACCCACATACACATGTATATACATACACGTCCACACACGCAAATATACATACCTATACATTTCAACGTATACATATATATACACACACAGACATATTCATATATACACATGTACATAATTCATGCTGTCTGACTTTATTCATTCTAATCGCCACCTCGCCACACATGGAATAACAACCCCCCCCCCCCCTCATATGTGAGAGGTAGTGCTAGGAAAGACAACAAAGGCCCCATTCGTTCATACTCACTCTCCAGCTGTCATGTAATAATGCACCGAATCCACAGCTCCCTTTCCACATCCAGGCCCCACAGAACTTTCCATGGTTTACCCTAGACGCTTCACATACCCTGGTTCAATCCATTGACAGCACCTCGACCCCGGTCTACCACATCGTTCCAATTCACTCTATTCCTTGCACGCCTTTCACCCTCCTGCATATATATATATATATATATATATATATATATATATATATATATATATATATATATATATATATATATATATATATATATATATATATATTTTTTTTTTTTTTCTTTTTTTGCTTTGTCGCTGTCTCCCGCGTTTGCGAGGTAGCGCAAGGAAACAGACGAAAGAAATGGCCCAACCCACCCCCATACACATGTATATACATATGTCCACACACGCAAATATACATACCTACACAGCTTTCCATGGTTTACCCCAGACGCTTCACATGCCCTGATTCAATCCACTGATAGCACATCAACCCCGGTATACCAAATCGCTCCAATTCACTCTATTCCTTGCCCTCCTTTCACCCTCCTGCATGTTCAGGCCCCGATCACACAAAATCTTTTTCACTCCATCTTTCCACCTCCAATTTGGTCTCCCTCTTCTCCTCGTTCCCTCCACCTCCGACACATATATCCTCTTGGTCAATCTTTCCTCACTCATTCTCTCCATGTGCCCAAACCATTTCAAAACACCCTCTTCTGCTCTCTCAACCACGCTCTTTTTATTTCCACACATCTCTCTTACCCTTACGTTACTTACTCGATCAAACCACCTCACACCACACATTGTCCTCAAACATCTCATTTCCAGAACATCCATCCTCCTACGCACAACTCTATCCATAGCCCACGCCTCGCAACCATACAACATTGTTGGAACCACTATTCCTTCAAACATACCCATTTTTGCTTTCCGAGATAATGTTCTCGACTTCCACACATTCTTCAAGGCTCCCAGAATTTTCGCCCCCTCCCCCACCCTATGATCCACTTCCGCTTCCATGGTTCCATCTGCTGCCAGATCCACTCCCAGATATCTAAAACACTTCACTTCCTCCAGTTTTTCTCCATTCAAACTCACCTCCCAATTGACTTGACCCTCAACCCTACTGTACCTAATTACCTTGCTCTTATTCACATTTACTCTTAACTTTCTTCTTTCACACACTTTACCAAACTCAGTCACCAGCTTCTGCAGTTTCTTACATGAATCAGCCACCAGCGCTGTATCATCAGCGAACAACAACTGACTCACTTCCCAAGCTCTCTCATCCCCAACAGACTTCATACTTGCCCCTCTTTCCAAAACTCTTGCATTCACCTCCCTAACAACCCCATCCATAAACAAATTAAACAACCATGGAGACATCACACACCCCTGCCGCAAACCTACATTCACTGAGAACCAATCACTTTCCTCTCTTCCTACACGTACACATGCCTTACATCCTCGATAAAAACTTTTCACTGCTTCTAACAACTTTCCTCCCACACCATATATTCTTAATACCTTCCACAGAGCATCTCTATCAACTCTATCATATGCCTTCTCCAGATCCATTAATGCTACATACAAATCCATTTGCTTTTCTAAGTATTTCTCACATACATTCTTCAAAGCAAACACCTGATCCACACATCCTCTACCACTTCTGAAACCACACTGCTCTTCCCCAATCTGATGCTCTGTACATGCCTTCACCCTCTCAATCAATACCCTCCCATATAATTTACCAGGAATACTCAACAAACTTATACCTCTGTAATTTGAGCACTCACTCTTATCCCCTTTGCCTTTGTACAATGGCACTATGCACGCATTCCGCCAATCCTCAGGCACCTCACCGTGAGTCATACATACATTAAATAACCTTACCAACCAGTCAACAATACAGTCACCCCCTTTTTTAATTCCACTGCAATACCATCCAAACCTGTCTCACGCGTTAGCGAGGTAGCGTAAGGAAACACGAAAAAATGGCCCAAACCCACCCACATACATATGTGGGGCCTGGATGTGGAGAGGGAGGTGTGGTTTCGGCTCAAAATACATGACAGCTAGAGACTAAGTGTATGTATATGTGCATGTGTGGATGTGTATGTATATTCATATGTATATGGGTGGGTTGGGCCATTCTTTCGTGTGTTTCCTTGCGCTATCTCGCTAACGCGGGAGACAGCAACAAAGTATAATAAATGTAATGATAATAAATATGTATGTATATATATATATATATATATATATATATATATATATATATATATATATATATATATATATATATATATATATATATATATATATATATATATATGTATGTATATAAGTATTTTAGCTCTGCTCTGTAGACATGGAGGGATCATGATGTTCGCAGGCGATTTGCCTTAGTCCCCTTCCTGTAAAGATTCATCAGAAATATGTGAAACATCAGACAGATCTTTAAATTTCTAGTGCAGTGCATTTTGCTATTAATTTGTATAAAATATCAGCTGAATTCTTTAGAGTGTAAGATTTAGATATCTAAGATGTGATATTCCCATCTGTTGCTGACACAAAACGATTCATGTTTCATTTTTTCATTTTCAAGATCTTCAATTTTGCCTCGGTTTGAAGACGCCACCTTCTGCATCCCCGCGTCATAAGAATAAGTAGAGGATCATATGCGAACCATTGGTGTTAAGTACACTTGAAAATAGAATTGTATAATAAGAATCAAAATTCAATACTTAACAGCCAATCAACTAATTGAATCACCCCCGCGAACATAAAGATATTCTAGTGGTATTAAGGTATAGATTAGATTCTCTTCCTTTATTCTTTCAAACTATTCACCATTTCCCGCATTAGCAAGGTAGCGTTAAGAACAGAGGACTGGGCCTCTGAGGGAATATCCTCACCTGGCCCCCTTCTCTGTTCCTTCTTTTGAAAAATTAAAAAAAAAACAAGAGGAGAGGATTTCCAGCACCCCGCTCCCTCCCCTTTTAGTCGCCTTCTACGATACGCAGGGAATACGTGGGAAGTATTCTTTCTCCCCTATCCTTTATATTACTCCAAAACTTGAAAGATCATACGTAAACACTTGTTGACAAAGCAGTTACAAAACTTCTTCTTATAAAAATTGGTCGGTTATTTGGGTTCTAGACCTCAAGCGACATCCACCAACTAAAGAATTCTTAAAATCATCTTTAGGTGTTCCACATAGTTCTCAGATCACATACACTCTCACCATGTGTGTGGTTCACGTCTTATCGGTAACTGATGGCAATAGCTGTTCAAGAGACTTGAACACCAAATGGATCATAGCATTCTTCTCATCTTCTAAGAACTCCACCAAATCAAGAATAGACGAGAACAGCCTCGAAGTCTCATCGATTAGCTATAAACACGTCTTAAAGATAAACAGTTCTTATTCTAATCCTTGTCGAAGGCGTTTATCAGCGAATGTATTTCATAGGAGTTAAAAGAAAAATATCCAAAATTTACAACAATAACACTTAGTATGTATTTCACTCGTAATGAAAATGAGGAAATCTTATGATATTATTAGAAAAATTCTGCAGCATTTGACGAAATCAAGAGCTACATAAACTTTTAGAGAAATGGATGTTGGTGATCTGCACCAATACATGACCGGCCCTGAGAAATCTTCAGAGTTCTTCATTGCATCATAACAGCAATGTCATTACACCTCGCACGCTCATAAAAAGTGTCGTTAAAGACACGGCGTGTCCTAATATCATGAGAAAGTTTTTCCATGATCTTTCTCATAATCTTCGAAACACCACATCAAATCTTTCTCCGAAGCTGGTTCTTCCTCTAGGTTGGCTGAAACATGGGAAGATCTTTCATTAATAGATCGTTATTTTTAGGGAATTAAACTTAATTCATAATTTCACAAATCATGTCATCATAAGTTGTTCCTCAGCAGCAGACTCAAAACCTAGCCAGCTGTAAGTATAACGAAGTTACGCATACATATATATATATATATATATATATATATCATACAAACCTCCAACAGCCAGGATCGAACCCGGGACCCCTGTGCAACAGGCGGGATCGCTACCGCTAGGCTATGATCACCCCTGATAGGGAGATGACTATTCGAATGCTATGTACTATGTACATAGCCTAGCAGTAGCACTCCCGCCTGTTGTTCAAGGGTCTCGGGTTCGATCCTGGCTGTTGGAGGTTTGTATGTTCTATGAAGGTGCGCGTTCATATGCACTTTGTTCGTGTATATATATATATATATATATATATATATCATATTTTGCCACTCGAGGTTATACTACAAGTGAAAAGTCACCTTTGGCGAAGCTGTATTATCTCGAGTAAAGTCTTGTGTAAGATCTCAGGATGTATGATAGGTTCTTTTGGAGCCTATCCTATTCCTTCTACTGAAAGTATCGCAGCCTTAGAGTCATAAGATCTACTGGAGAAGTGGCACTAGATTAACACTAAGACACTTTCGAGAAAGAGGCCATAGGGCAATGTTTCCCTTTGAATGCAAGCAAGGCGCAAAGAAAACCAAACAGTATCCGTCCTAGTGTTTTGTAGGTCTGTGCCTCTGAAGTCATGTATGTGCTTACTTTTATTTTTTGCAGTTTTAACGCCTACAATTATCTCTTTATTGCCCTGACTTTTATATTTTCTCCAAAGACTATGAATTCTTCTGTAACTCCTCTTTCCTCAAGAAATATGAATCATATATTGTTGTCTGTTATCATTAGAATGGCTTCAGTTTTGGCTCTTCTCCCTCAAATTTTCTTCCCTCATATCAAGCTCCATTTCGAGCTATTTTGTTTCCGTAAATGTCAGTGCATTGATGTTTTGTTTCCCTAAAAGCATTGATATCCTTCGTGGTTCTTTCCTACCCCTTACATTTTTTTCTCCTTTTTATCAACAATTTTCTGTCTTCAGCAGGTACACTCATACACTCATACGCCGACGGGTCTTCATTACGTTCCTCCTCGTCCCTCAGATCCGCTCCGCCGTCTCTGCCTCGACCAGCATCTCGTCTCGTTACAACTTTATCCGTAAACTTAGATTTGGACAGGATGTCCAAGTAGGGTCAGACGCAACCTGGTTAAGGTTACTGCCTCTAAGACCCAACTTCTGTCCAATTTCCATTCTAAAATCCCTCACACCTTTTCCTACTCTTTTGATGGATCTTCATTTCCGCCATCACTACAATAAAGATACTCCCTGTCACTGTAACATCAAATATCTTTTGAAACTCCACTTTACACAAACAGCTAAGTCTCTGCCTTTTGGAAACCGTGAATGCTGTTCAATTGTTGTTGATTCATTTTCACTGTACAGTTGATCTGATTATACAAAGGATTGATCTGTCCTCATGCGGAATACTGCTCTCGCATCTGGGGAGAGGAGACAGAGAGACATGCAAAGCAAACTAACTTAAAAACTCTACCAGTCTAAAAACTCTACCAATCTGATCTCGAAACTTGACTCACTCTCCTTATATCGTAGTGCTGACTCATTTTCCATTTTCTAGAGATACGATCTTATTCTCTAATACTGAGAGTTGGCTGCTTGTGTGCCCCAGCATCAGTAAACCAAGTGATACTGGCAGTCTGTTGAATCTCATGATTATAGTGTGGCCATTGGCAGCCCAAGTGTGGGCCGTTGTGATATCTGTTCTATCCCTACATTGCGAAGCCTTGGTACCCTCGACTCATGATGTCTTTCCTAACAACTACGACCAGATCCATTTTCTAATCGTTAGGTTCCCCAGTGTCTCCAAAACCTTTAGATTGTCTTTCCATTTCTTTTTTCTCCTTTTCTTTAAACCCTTTTTTTTCCGTATTCCAGTTAAGGCCTACCCTCAGTAATGATATTTGTCCGTGAGCCGAGCCTCAACTGAAAACCAAAGAAAATATAGAACCACTTATCACATACCCCCCCCCCCCCACACACACACACAGACACAGACACAGACACAGACACACACACACACACACACACACACACACACACACATACACACACACACACACACACGCTACATCTAGCGAGCAACGCCTCTATCCAACTGCGAAAAAACACATTAACTCTTACGCCTCACAACATACCATTAATTGCCCCACACATCTCATCCGCGAGTTACACCCTCTCGACGCCTGAATGGGTCTCTTCTTCTAAAGCCAGTTACAACACACACACACACACACACACACACACGTTCCTAAGTTAAGCATTTTTCCCCAGTCTGGTCCATACATCCCAACACCCAGTTAGAATACCTTGCTACACACGCATCTTCCATGACTGCTTTTTACCAACAACTCACTCACGTATAAAGTTATGTTTATTAAAGAAACCTTTGCTGTTTAAGAGGAAAGTGACTCGAGAGTCTTGACTTCACAATAACAATACCTAATATAGAATTGGGGTAGAAATAATGATAATCTTTTTTCTCTAAAGTTACGAATCCAATATTTTTCTTTTGTACAAACATACGTCAAGATACTGATGGTTACGACCCCTTGGCTCGATGGGTCGACGACCACTAATGAAGACGGCACAATCCTGTGGTATGGTAGCCATGAGGATCAGTTTAAAGATCACGCTATCCATACCACTTTCCCTCGATCTCATGACTCGAAGCATCTTGACTCAAGGGTCATATAATCAGGTTCAAGGGTCACATTATCGTTCTCAAGGGTCACATTATCCTGCTCAAGGGTCGTATCATCGTACTCAAGGGTCACATCTTCGTGATCAAGGGTCGTATCATCGTGTTCAAGGTTCACTTCATCGTTGTTAAGGATCGCACAATCACCCTTAAAGACATAAAATAATTCATATCTTCATCCAGAGCCATACTTTACTCCATACCTGGCCATCACACATGACCGTCATCCTAAGGAACAGATGGAGTTGTTATCAAGGCCACTGACCTCAACCCACGGGCTTAATAAAGATTAATTCTCTCATTGAAATGTTCATTAACCCTTCATCTACATTTGTGCAGACACTACATAGAAAATAACATTCGTTAGTTTCTCGTTAGTGAGCCAAGAAATATATACAGCTCTACGTCATTTGCATGGTTAGACTTCAGGGTGCAAGGGTCGTGTTGTTAGAAAATATTCTAGATGAAATCGATTTTTAGAATTGTCAGACTCAATTGGTTAGTTCATTTGTCCTGATTGCTCCCTCCTCTGAATATTTCCGTCATCTTGATGTATAATTTTCAATATCTTTTCTATTTTCGTACAAGTCAATAGACGAACAGAGACATACCAAGGAACATTTTCCCTGATTTAATTAAATCCTTTGATGAACAAATTATGAAGATAGTGGCGAAGAAAAAACCGCTATCGCCCTCATAATGAAATTCTCTCACTTTGTCTCTTTACTGTAACTGTGACAGAGAAGAACCGATCCGGAAGAGAGGAAAAGGTTAGTCAATGAGTGTCGGAAAGTCTCCATTCTAAAGCAGGTTTACTTATCTTAAAGTCCAGTGGTACGGCTTTTGCCTGTAGACTTAAGTTCGTCTTTCTTCTAGTCATAACAAAAGTTATTTATCGAACTATCTATCTATCTATCTATCTATCTATCTATCTATATATATATGTATATATATATATATATTTTTTTTTTTTCTTTTTTTTTATACTTTGTCGCTGTCTCCCGCGTGTGCGAGGTAGCGCAAGGAAACAGACGAAAGAAATGCCCCCCCCCCCCATACACATGTACATACACACGTCCACACACGCAAATATACATACCTACACAGCTTTCCATGGTTTACCCCAGACGCTTCACATGCCTTGATTCAATCCACTGACAGCACGTCAACCCCGGTATACCACATCGCTCCAATTCACTCTATTCCTTGCCCTCCTTTCCCCCTCCTGCATGTTCAGGCCCCGATCACACAAAATCTTTTTCACTCCATCTTTCCACCTCCAATTTGGTCTCCCTCTTCTCCTCGTTCCCTCCACCTCCGACACATATATCCTCTTGGTCAATCTTTCCTCACTCATTCTCTCCATGTGCCCAAACCATTTCAAAACACCCTCTTCTGCTCTCTCAACCACGCTCTTTTTATTTCCACACATCTCTCTTACCCTTACGTTACTTACTCGATCAAACCACCTCACATCACACATTTTCCTCAAACATCTCATTTCCAGCACGTCCATCCTCCTGCGCACAACTCTATCCATAGCCCACGCCTCGCAACCATACAACATTGTTGGAACCACTATTCCTTCAAACATACCCATTTTTGCTTTCCGAGATAATGTTCTCGACTTCCACACATTTTTCAAGGCTCCCAAAATTTTCGCCCCCTCCCCCACCCTATGATCCACTTCCGCTTCCATGGTTCCATCCGCTGACAGATCCACTCCCAGATATCTAAAACACTTCACTTCCTCCAGTTTTTCTCCATTCAAACTCACCTCCCAATTGACTTGACCCTCAACCCTACTGTACCTAATAACCTTGCTCTTATTCACATTTACTCTTAACTTTCTTCTTCCACACACTTTACCAAACTCAGTCACCAGCTTCTGCAGTTTCTCACATGAATCAGCCACCAGCGCTGTATCATCAGCGAACAACAACTGACTCACTTCCCAAGCTCTCTCATCCACAACAGACTTCATACTTGCCCCTCTTTCCAAAACTCTTGCATTCACCTCCCTAACAACCCCATCCATAAACAAATTAAACAACCATGGACACATCACACACCCCTGCCGCAAACCTACATTCACTGAGAACCAATCACTTTCCTCTCTTCCTGCACGTACATATGCCTTACATCCTCGATAAAAACTTTTCACTGCTTCTAACAACTTTCCTCCCACACCATATATTCTTAATACCTTCCACAGAGCATCTCTATCAACTCTATCATATGCCTTCTCCAGATCCATAAATGCTACATACAAATCCATTTGCTTTTCTAAGTATTTCTCACATACATTCTTCAAAGCAAACACCTGATCCACACATCCTCTACCACTTCTGAAACCGCACTGCTCTTCCCCAATCTGATTCTCTGTACATGCCTTCACCCTCTCAATCAATACCTTCCCATATAATTTACCAGAAATACTCAACAAACTTATACCTCTGTAATTTGAGCACTCACTCTTATCCCCTTTGCCTTTGTACAATGGCACTATGCACGCATTCCGCCAATCCTCAGGCACCTCACCATGAGTCATACATACATTAAATAACCTTACCAACCAGTCAACAATACAGTCACCCCCTTTTTTAATAAATTCCACTGCAATACCATCCAAACCTGCTGCCTTGCCGGCTTTCATCTTCCGCAAAGCTTTTACTACCTCTTCTCTGTTTACCAAATCATTTTCCCTAACCCTCTCACTTTGCACACCACCTCGACCAAAACACCCTATATCTGCCACTCTGTCATCAGACACATTCAACAAACCTTCAAAATACTCATTCCATCTCCTTCTCACATCACCACTACTTGTTATCACCTCCCCATTTACGCCCTTCACTGAAGTTCCCATTTGCTCCCTTGTCTTACGCACCCTATTTACCTCCTTCCAGAACATCTTTTTATTCTCCCTAAAATTTACTGATAGTCTCTCACCCCAACTCTCATTTGCCCTTTTTTTCACCTCTTGCACCTTTCTCTTGACCTCCTGTCTCTTTCTTTTATACTTCTCCCACTCAATTGCATTTTTTCCCTGCAAAAATCGTCCAAATGCCTCTCTCTTCTCTTTCACTAATACTCTTACTTCTTCATCCCACCACTCACTACCCTTTCTAAACAGCCCACCTCCCACTCTTCTCATGCCACAAGCATCTTTTGCGCAATCCATCACTGATTCCCTAAATACATCCCATTCCTCCCCCACTCCCCTTACTTCCATTGTTCTCAGCTTTTTCCATTCTGTACACAGTCTCTCCTGGTACTTCCCCACACAGGTCTCCTTCCCAAGCTCACTTACTCTCACCACCTTCTTCACCCCAACATTCACTCCTCTTTTCTGAAAACCCATACTAATCTTCACCTTAGCCTCCACAAGATAATGATCAGACATCCCTCCAGTTGCACCTCTCAGCACATTAACATCCAAAAGTCTCTCTTTCGCACGCCTGTCAATTAACACGTAATCCAATAACGCTCTCTGGCCATCTCTCCTACTTACATAAGTATACTTATGTATATCTCGCTTTTTAAACCAGGTATTCCCAATCATCAGTCCTTTTTCAGCACATAAATCTACAAGCTCTTCACCATTTCCATTTACAACACTGAACACCCCATGCATACCAATTATTCCCTCCACTGCCACATTACTCACCTTTGCATTCAAATCACCCATCACTATAACCCGGTCTCGTGCATCAAAACCGCTAACACACTCATTCAGCTGCTCCCAAAACACTTGCCTCTCATGATCTTTCTTCTCATGCCCAGGTGCATATGCACCAATAATCACCCACCTCTCTCCATCAACTTTCAATTTTACCCATATTAATCGAGAATTTACTTTCTTACATTCTATCACATACTCCCACAACTCCTGTTTCAGGAGTATTGCTACTCCTTCCCTTGCTCTTGTCCTCTCACTAACCCCTGACTTCACTCCCCAGACATTTCCAAACCACTCTTCCCCTTTACCCTTGAGCTTCGTTTCACTCAGAGCCAAAACATCCAGGTTCCTTTCCTCAAACATACTACATATCTCTCCTTTTTTCACATCTTGGTTACATCCACACACATTTAGGCACCCCACTCTGAGCCTTCGAGGAGGATGATCACTCCCCGCGTGACTCCTTCTTCTGTTTCCCATTTTAGAAAGTTAATACAAGGAGGGGAGGATTTCCGGCCCCTCGCTCCCGTCCCCTCTAGTCGCTTTCTACGACACGCGAGGAATACGTGGGAAGTATTCTTTCACCCCTATCCCCAGGGATAGTATACATATATATATACATATACACACACACACACACATACACACACATACGCACATACACACACACACACACACACATACATATATATACATATGAAAAATGTAAGAAACAATTTAGAAAACAAACTTTTAGCTTGAAATGAATGAAAAAATGAATGTCACATAATGGTTCAACCTCTGGCTATGGAAAAGGAAATATACAATTTATTCACACAAACGTCAATAGCAGTTCTCATCAATTTCACCACTGTATCAATAAGCTTCAATGTCTAAGCTACATTTTTCTCCAACTTCACTATTTTCTTGTCAAAAACACCATGCATGAAAACTATCACTCCATTAACACAACTATAACATTTACTTCCCCTTTAAAAGTTCTGGGGAAGTCTGTCTCGATACACTGCGGCGAGGCGACGCGACGCTGACACAATCACTGTCACAATATCACTTCTGCCTCCTCAAGTCAATCTCTCAGCCACAGTGCAGGCCTTCATCGTCGAAATCGGTCTTCATATTTGTGCTGGGGATTATCAATGATTCGGATCTGGCGGTCAGGTAAAACAGGTTCACCAAACTCATCTCCGAGATCAGCTGGAAGGAGGTAACAGCTACAATCTTCCTCTTGTGATGATCTTGGGAAGTAGAGGGGCATCAAGATCTCATATATACTTGCATCAATGCTGTCAGCAACGAAGATTATTCTCTCAAAGCTCTGCCCCCAGTGCTCCAAAAATCGCCTCACAGTGCGTAAAGCAATATGAGCTCCCTGGTCTGGGGGGTATCCTCTTCTGACAGAGTTGATCACACACAATGCCAAAGAATGCATCTTCTTCTCCACTGCATATTGTAGAGTTCGTCTATAACAGTAATGAAGGGTATGTCCACTCCCACCTGACCGCTCAGTACTGCCTCCTATATTTATTATGGTGTCATGGTTGATATTTGTAACTCGGTTGAGGGGAAAATGTATAAGTTTTGAGTCAAGGTTGGAGGAGAGCCATTGTGAGATAAGGAGAGAAATTGTCGCTCATTGATCGCCTGCAAGACGGAGTGTCAGTTTCAGCTATTGAGGCATGAGATGTTATGGAGCCCCTGGGAGTTAATCCTCAGATAGTGGATGTGTGGTCTTTATCAACATGGGCTGCATCAGAACCAGGCACACCTCCATTACTCCCTCCACAGCCTAGTCCCAACCACTCCATGCCTCCTTTCAGAGTCAGACAAGATCTCAATAACAAAATATGTTTTTGGGCTGGTGATATTACTCGTCTAAATGCAGAAGGCATTGTCCATACTACTAATGAAACCTTTAATGAGCAGAATGGTTACAGTACAAGGCTCCTTTTTAAAGCAGGACCTGAACTGAAGAATGAACTTTACAATAACATCAAAAACTGCAAAACTGGTGAAGTTTGTTTGACTGATGGCTACAAACTTGCTGCACGTTACATCCTCCACACTGTTGGTCCTCGCTACAATATCAAGTATCACACTGCTGCTGAAAGTGCCCTTCATATATATATATATACATATATATATATATATATATATATATATATATATATATATATATATATATATATATATATATATATATATATATATATATATAAATATATGTATATATATATATGTCTATTATTTTTTATTTATTATTTATTATACTTTGTCGCTGTCTCCCGCGTTTGCGAGGTAGCGCAAGGAAACAGACGAAAGAAATGGCCCAACCCCCCCCCCATACACATGTATATACATACGTCCACACACGCAAATATACATACCTACACAGCTTTCCATGGTTTACCCCAGACGCTTCACAGGCCTTGATTCAATCCACTGACAGCACGTCAACCCCGGTATACCACATCGCTCCAATTCACTCTATTTCTTGCCCTCCTTTCACCCTCCTGCATGTTCAGGCCCCGATCACACAAAATCTTTTTCACTCCATCTTTCCACCTCCAATTTGGTCTCCCTCTTCTCCTCCTTCCCTCCACCTCCGACACATATATCCTCTTGGTCAATCTTTCCTCACTCATTCTCTCCATGTGCCCAAACCACTTCAAAACACCCTCTTCTGCTCTCTCAAACACGCTCTTTTTATTTCCACACATCTCTCTTACCCTTACGTTACTCACTCGATCAAACCACTTCACACCACACATTGTCCTCAAACATCTCATTTCCAGCACATCCATCCTCCTGCGCACAACTCTATCCATAGCCCACGCCTCGCAACCATACAACATTGTTGGAACCACTATTCCTTCAAACATACCCATTTTTGCTTTCCGAGATAATGTTCTCGACTTCCACACATTCTTCAAGGCTCCCAGAATTTTCGCCCCCTCCCCCACCCTATGATCCACTTCCGCTTCCATGGTTCCATCCGCTGCCAGATCCACTCCCATATATCTAAAACACTTCACTTCCTCCTGTTTTTCTCCATTCAAACTCACCTCCCAATTGACTTGACCCTCAGCCCTACTGTATCTAATAACCTTGCTCTTATTCACATTTACTCTCAACTTTCTTCTTCCACACACTTTACCAAACTCAGTCACCAGCTTCTGCAGTTTCTCACATGAATCAGCCACGAGCGCTGTATCATCAGCGAACAACAACTGACTCACTTCCCGAGCTCTCTCATCCCCAACAGACTTCATACTTGCCCCTCTTTCCAAAACTCTTGCATTTACCTCCCTAACAACCCCATCCATAAACAAATTAAACAACCATGGAGACATCACACACCCCTGCCGCAAACCTACATTCACTGAGAACCAATCACTTTCCTCTCTTCCTACACGTACACATGCCTTACATCCTCGATGAAAACTTTTCACTGCTTCTAACAACTTGCCTCCCACACCATATATTCTTAATACCTGCCACAGAGCATCTCTATCAACTCTATCATATGCCTTCTCCAGATCCATAAATGCTACATACAAATCCACTTGCTTTTCTAAGTATTTCTCACATACATTCTTCAAAGCAAACACCTGATCCACACATCCTCTACCACTTCTGAAACCGCACTGCTCTTCCCCAATCTGATGCTCTGTACATGCCTTCACCCTCTCAATCAATACCCTCCCATATAATTTACCAGGAATACTCAACAAACTTATACCTCTGTAATTTGAGCACTCACTCTTATCCCCTTTGCCTTTGTACAATGGCACTATGCACGCATTCCGCCAATCCTCAGGCACCTCACCATGAGTCATACATACATTAAATAACCTTACCAACCATTCAACAATACAGTCATCCCCTTTTTTAATAAATTCCACTGCAATACCATCCAAACCTGCTGCCTTGCCGGCTTTCATCTTCCGCAAAGCTTTCACTACCTCTTCTCTGTTTACCAAATCATTTTCCCTAACCCTCTCACTTTGCACACCACCTCGACCAAAACACCCTATATCTGCCACTCTATCATCAAACACATTCAACAAACCTTCAAAATACTCACTCCATCTCCTTCTCACATCACCACTACTTGTTATCACCTCCCCATTTGCGCCCTTCACTGAAGTTCCCATTTGCTCCCTTGTCTTACGCACTTTATTTACCTCCTTCCAGAACATCTTTTTATTCTCCCTAAAATTTACTGATAGTCTCTCACCCCAACTCTCATTTGCCCTTTTTTTCACCTCTTGCACCTTTCTCTTGACCTCTTGTCTCTTTCTTTTTTACATCTCCCACTCAATTGCATTTTTTCCCTGCAAAAATCGTCCAAATGCCTCTCTCTTCTCTTTCACTAATAATCTTACTTCTTCATCCCACCACTCACTACCCTTTCTAATCAACCCACCTCCCACTCTTCTCATGCCACAAGCATCTTTTGCGCAATCCATCACTGATTCCCTAAATACATCCCATTCCTCCCCCACTCCCCTTACTTCCATTGTTCTCACCTTTTTCCATTCTGTACTCAGTCTCTCCTGGTACTTCCTCACACAGGTCTCCTTCCCAAGCTCACTTACTCTCACCACCCTCTTCACCCCAACATTCACTCTTCTTTTCTGAAAACCCATACAAATCTTCACCTTAGCCTTCACAAGATAATGATCAGACATCCCTCCAGTTGCACCTCTCAGCACATTAACATCCAAAAGTCTCTCTTTCGCGCGCCTGTCAATTAACACGTAATCCAATAACGCTCTCTGGCCATCTCTCCTACTTACGTATATTTATGTATATCTCGCTTTTTAAACCAGGTATTCCCAATAATCAGTCCTTTTTCAGCACATAAATCTACAAGCTCTTCACCATTTCCATTTACAACACTGAACACCCCATGTATACCAATTATTCCCTCAACTGCCACATTACTCACCTTTGCATTCAAATCACCCATCACTATAACCCGGTCTCGTGCATCAAAACCACTAACACACTCATTCAGCTGCTCCCAAAACACTTGCCTCTCATGATCTTTCTTCTCATGCCCGGGTGCATATGCACCAATAATCACCCACCTCTCTCCATCAACTTTCAGTTTTACCCATATTAATCGAGAATTTACTTTCTTACATTCTATCACATACTCCCACAACTCCTGTTTCAGGAGTATTGCTACTCCTTCCCTTGCTCTTGTCCTCTCACTAACCCCTGACTTTACTCCCCAGACATTCCCAAACCACTCTTCCCCTTTACCCTTGAGCTTCGTTTCACTCAGAGCCAAAACATCCAGGTTCCTTTCCTCAAACATACTACCTATCTCTCCTTTTTTTCACATCTTGGTTACATCCACACACATTTAGGCACCCCACTCTGAGCCTTCGAGGAGGATGAGCACTCCCCGCGTGACTCCTTCTTCTGTTTCCCATTTTAGAAAGTTAATACAAGGAGGGGAGGATTTCTGGCCCCCCGCTCCCGTCCCCTGGAGTCGCTTTCTACGACACGCGAGGATTACGTGGGAAGTATTCTTCCACCCCTATCCCCAGGGATAATATATATATATATATACACATACACACACATATACATATATATACATATGAAAAAAGTAAGAAATAATTTAGAAAACTGAAACTTCTAGCTTGAAATGAAATGATTCTAGAATCCTTTCCATGTGGCTGCTTTGTGCACAGTTTATCTTTCATGTGTTTCACTACATCCTCTCTTCATAAACCACCTGCCATGACTTCTTATTTTGCATACCTCTACATTTAAAACATCCCACATCTGCCACCCTATCATCGACCATGTTTGAATTCGGCAACCTTTCGAAATACATCTTCAGTCCACCTCTTCTTCAATCTCTATAATACATAATATGTTGCTGCGTGGGTGGCACAGAAATGATGAGCTATCCCCACAGCACTTTGATGGTTACTGGTCAACTGATATGTAAAAATATGGGTTAAGGATGAAGAAACATCATCTGAGTTGTCATAATTTCTTCATGACTCACAGCTCTGCTATTTATCTTGCCCAGCCATATACAGCACACTGACTTACGGAACCATCTTATACTGTACAGGACACATCAGCAGTCAACTGATTAAACACCTCAGCATCCCCTTCATAGACAGCACACCAGCCAATCCAGCAAAGAGCAGAAAACAGAAGGGCTTCTCCTTTCAAGTCATGGACCTCATATTAATTTATATCAGTTTTTTACTTTGTCGCTGCCTCCCGCGTTAGCGAGGTAGCGCAAGGAAGCACACGAAAGAATGGCCCAACCCACCCACATACACATATATATACATACACGTCCACACACGCAAATAAACATACCTGTACATCTCAACGTATACATATATATACACACATATAGATATATACATATGTACATAATTCATACTGTCTGCCTTTATTCATTCCCATCGCCACCCCGCCACACATTTGCCTTTGTACAATGGCACTATGCAAGCATTTCGCCAATCCTCAGGCACCTCACCATGAATCATACATACGTTAAATAACCTTACCAACCAGTCAACAATACAGTCACCCCCTTTTTTAATAAATTCCACTGCAATACCATCCAAACCTGCTGCCTTGCCGGCTTTCATCTTCCGCAAAGCTTTTACTACCTCTTCTCTGTTTACCAAATCATTTCCCCTAACCCTCTCACTTTGCACACCAACTCGACCAAAACACCCTATATCTGCCACTCTATCATCAAACACATTCAACAAACCTTCAAAATACTCACTCCATCTCCTTCTCACGTCACCACTACTTGTTATTACCTCCCCATTAGCCCCCTTCACTGAAGTTCCCATTTGCTCATTTGTCTTACGCACTTTATTTACCTCCTTCGAAAACATCTTTTTATTCTCCCTAAAATTTAATGATACTCTCTCACCTCAACTCTCATTTGCCCTCTTTTTCACCACTTTCACCTTTCTCTTGACCTCCTGTCTCTTTCTTTTATACATCTCCCACTCAATTGCATTTTTTCCCTGCAAAAATCGTCCAAATGCCTCTCTCTTCTCTTTCACTAACAATCTTACTTTTTCATCCCACAACTCACTACCCTTTCTAATCTGCCCACCTCCCACGCTTCTCATGCCACAAGCATCTTTTGCGCAAGCCATCCCTGCTTCCCTAAATACATCCCATTCCTCCCCACTCCCCTTA
The DNA here is from genome assembly GCF_036320965.1 of Panulirus ornatus. Classification (NCBI taxonomy): domain Eukaryota; kingdom Metazoa; phylum Arthropoda; class Malacostraca; order Decapoda; family Palinuridae; genus Panulirus; species Panulirus ornatus. The sequence continues at coordinate 19,326,075 of NC_092237.1, read as the reverse complement.
CCTCCTTTGTTTTCACCTTTTTCCATTCTGTACTCAGTCTCTCCTGGTACTTCCTCACACAAGTCTCCTTCCCAAGCTCACTTACTCTCACCACTCTCTTCACCCCAACATTCTCTCATCTTTTCTGATAACCCATACAAATCTTCACCTTCGCCTCCACAAGATAATGATCAGACATCCCTCCAGTTGCACCTCTCAGCGCATGAACATCCAAAAGTCTCTCTTTCGCGCGCCTATCAATTAACACGTAATCCAATAACGCTCTCTGGCCATCTCTCCTACTTCCATACGTATACGTATGTATATCTCTCTTTTTAAACCAGCTATTCCCAATCACCAGTCCTTTTTCAGCACATAAATCTACAAGCTCTTCACCATTTCCATTTACAACACTGAACACCCCATGTATGCCAATCATTCCCTCAACTGCCACATTACTCACCTTTGCATTCAAATCACCCATCACTATAACCCGGTCCTGTGCATCAAAACCACTAACTCACACATTCAGCTGCTCCCAAAACACT